>NC_050462.1:31236240-31446240 GCF_903995425.1 Onychomys torridus | reverse complement strand
GAATATGGAAGGGACTGGCTGGGTGACTCTTACTTCATAGTGAGAACTTCCAGATTTCTTATGGTAGCATAAGTATCCCATCAAATATAGCAGGAGATGAACTGCTTTTGCATGGGACACAGCACAGCAGCACTTTCCCAGTTAGAGTAACAAATCACCCAGACTTGAGGAGAGGGGACAGAGACCCTATCTCCAATGTGAAATCAAATTTACAATATTAAGAAAGTACATGGGTCTGATAGATTTAGTGGAAACCATTTTTGGAAAACCTAATCCACTACAGGATTCAGGGTCATCAATGGTCTTAATTTGCTTATCAAGGATACCAGGAACATTGCAAACAGAATCCATAGATGTAAATTAGTTCTACTTGTTGTTCTGTTTCTTTTCCTGTTGCTGTGATAAAATACTCTGAGGAAAGCAACGTAAATGAAGAAAAGGCTTATTTTAGCTCAAGTTCCAGGTTGCAGTCCACCAATAGTGGGCAAGTCAAGGCCGCAGGAGCCTAAAGCAGCTGGTTATGTTACATCCCTCCACAGTAAGAAAGAGAGCAGTGAATGCCTGAAACTAGTGTTCAGCCTTTGTCTCCACTCTTGAAAAGTCCAGAATTCCCTGTCAAGAGAATGACACCACCCAGAGTGGGCAAGTCTTCCGACCACAATTGATACAATCACACCTCAGACATACTCAGAACCCATCTCCCACGTGACTCCAGATTTTGTTGAGGTGACAATTAATACTGACCATCACTTTGCCCCCCCCCACCCCATCTTTACACACAAACATACCACTTTTAACCCATCACCTTCCACCCCTGGCCCCGAAGTCTTCATGTTCATCTCATGAAATAAAATACAGTTCAACTTTAAAGGTACCCATAGTCTTTACAGCTCCAACACTTTAAAAGTCCAAATTTTCTTAACTGTGAACGCTCATAAAATAAAAAAAAAAATGCATATTTCCAACATGTAATGACACAGCATAAATTTTTGTAATCCAAAATGGAAGAATCTTGTAATACAAGGGGAAAAAAATCACATAAAAGCAAAAACCAAAATCCATCAGGGCAAATATCAAATCTCAATGCCCAGCATCAGCTGGGGCTCCAAAGGGCTTTGGTAGCCCAACCCTCCAGATTTGCCACCTGCAGCACACACAGATTCACTCTTATGCTGACTCTATTCAGCTGTCAAAGCTCTCCTTGGTATACTGCCCACAGACCTGGGATCACCAATATTCTTAGATCTCCACTGCAACTGAAGATTCACATTTGCAGCTTTACGCAATGGCTTCTCAGGGCCTCTCTGCAAGAACTCTGACCCTGACAAACTGTTAGGAATCCCACAAGAAGACCAAGCTATACACTGTAACATATATGCAAAGGGCCTAGATCAGTCCCACACAGGCTTTCTAGTTGTTAATAAGTCTCTCTGGGTTCCTATGAGCCTTGGTTAGTTGATTCTGTGAGTTTTCTTGTGGTATCCTTGACCCCTCTGACTCCTACCTCTCTTCCCCAGAAATCCCTGAACTAGAATTAATGTTTGGCTGTGGGTCTGCATCTGTTTCCATTGGTTGCTGGATGAAGCCTCTCTGATGACAATTGAGCTAGACAACAATCTATGAATATTGCAGAATATCAAATATCATTAGGCATCATTACATCGACTTTTTTGCCGGTTATGTTTGGATCTATTCTACGTCTCTGGGATATCCAGCCTCTGGGTCATGGCCCCCTAGGCAATGTCAGGGGTGGGCTCCTTCTCCTGATATAAGTTGTCTGTCCCTTGTATTTTTTATCTTAGCCATTCTGACAGATGTAAGATGGAATCTCAGAGTCATTTTGATTTGCATTTCCGTGATAGCTAAGGATGTTGAACATTTATTTAAGTGTTTTCCAGCCATTTGTTGAATTCTTCTGTTGAGAATTCTGTTTAGACCTATTCCCTTTATAATTGGATTGTTTTGTTTTGTTTTGTTTTGTTTTTGATGTCTAGTTTCTTGAGTTCTTTATATATTTTGAATATCAGCCCTCTGTAAGATGTGGAGATGGTGAAGATCTTTTCCCATTCTGTAGGCCGCCATTTTCTCCTATTGACAGTATCCTTTGCTTTATAGCTTTTCTGTTTCATGAGGTCCCATTTATTAATCGCTCATCTTAGTGACTTCACTATTGGTATTCTGTTCAGGAAGTAGTCTCCTGTGCCAATGTTTCAAGACTATTTCCCACTTTTTCTTCTATCAGATTCATTGTATCTGGTTTTATGTTGAGGTCTTTGACTTGAGTTTTGTGCAGGGTTATACATATGGATCTATTTGTATTCTTCTACATTCAATTGTACCAGCACTATTTGTTGAAGATGCTTTCTTTTTTCCATTGTATAATTTTGGCTTCTTTGTCAAAAAGTCAGGTGTCCATAGGTGTGGATTTATATCTGGGTCTTCCAGTTCAATTCCATTGATCCATCTCTCTGTTTTTATGCCAATACCATGTGATTTTTTATTATTATAGCTCAGTAGAAGAGTTTGAAATCATGGATGGTGGTATCTATGGAAGTTCCTTTATTGTATAGGATTGTTTTAGCTATCCTGGGTTTTTGTTGTTGTTGCTGTGTTTTGTTTTTCCATATGAAGTTGAATATTGTTCTTTCAAGGTCTATAAAGAACTGTGTTGGGATTTTGATGGGGATTGCACTGAATCTGTAGATTGCTTTTGGTAAGATGGCCATTTTTACTTTATTAATCCTACTGATCCATGAGCATGGGAGATCTTTCCATTTTCTGATATCTTCTCCAATTTCTTTCTTCAAAGACTTGAAGTTCTTGTCATACAAGTCTTTCACTTCCTTGGTTAGAGTTACACCAAGATATTTATATTATTTGTGGCTATTGTGAAGGGTGTTATTTCCCTGATTTCTTCATCCACCCATTTATCATTTGTATATGGGAGGGCTACTGAGATTTTTGAGTTAATCTTGTATCCAGCCACTTCACTGAAGGAGTTTATCAGCTGGGACAGTTCCCTGATAGATAATCCGCATTTTTAATCTACTGCTTTTGAAGGAAGAGAGCTGGCAGCCTTAATACAAAATTTTAATTTTCCTTCATGGGCTCTGCCGAAGGATGAAAATTGATAACAAGGATTGTATTAGATTCAGAAGAAATTAGTCTCAAATTATCTCTACCTTAATGTCTCTTTAAGGCAGTAGCTCATATCATTGTCATTCAGAATAATCAGGAAATAAATGATAACAGATTTAATTAAGCAATTATTTCAGGAAAAAATAAATATGCAGGAGTAAACTTTGCCTGTTGAACTGTGGTGAACACTCTATACACATACACATCTGTCTATCTGTGAATCCACACATCACTTGCCGGTGAGTATCTTCTCAAAGACATGCAGGTAATTGGGAGCAGAGCTTAAGTTTGAAATCCGTATTCAGAATTGCTAAGCCTGTCCTCTTTCTGCAATATCAGCTATATTAAAATACTGATGTAAGTGCATATTTTTCCTTGGTGGAGTGGTTGTCTGAATGTTTTTTCAATTTTTTTTTTTTTAAACACCTATCTTCTAAAAAGTTCATCTTTAAGAGGCCTTTCAGCTCTAGGTAAGTGTGGGGCTTGCACAAGTGACACAGTCAGTTCCCTGGATGCACTCATTTGCTTCGGATTGGCTTTAATGTCATCTACAAATTCCAGGAAACTCAGTGTGCTATTGCAAAGGTGAAGGGCATGTCATTTCACATTTAAACTAATTTCACCGTGCCTCGGAAGCCTCATTCTAACAAGATAAAAGGAAATGATAAATCCAGCAAGGGCCATGACCATTTCTCCTCTATGTGTAGAATTTGCCGTCACCTAGGAAAAACTTTTCATTCAATCTTTTGAAGCTAATCTGAGTTCCTTGTAACTGAACATCATGGTCTCTGAGAAGCAAAGCTTTGCTGCATCATTCCTAGCCAAAAGTCTGAGCATCTGTATTGTATTTTTAATGGACAAAAAAAAAAAAAGATATATATTCACAGGGTATATTATGACATTTTAGTGACATTTTAACATGTTTGCAATGTAGACTAGTCAACAATCCACCACTATGCATGCATACTAGTTAGTTAGTTAGTTAGTTAGTTAGTTAGTTAGTTAGTTAGTTAGTGTTTTTGAGACAGACTCTCATATACTGCCGCTGATCTCACCATGTAGCAAAGGTTAATGAAGTACTGATCCTTCTACCTCTACCTTCTCTGTGCTGGGAATATAGGCATGTATAACTATGCCAAACTATTTATTATTTGTTGTCAAAAGCACATTTAAAGTCTAACTTCCACAATTTCAGATACACAAGATATCACTTTTATTATAGTCACCAGACTCTGAAGAGGTTACTAGAAATCATTCTTGTCTAACAATAACAGCTCATTCTGTATTGGAAATGTATTCCATTTGCAATGTGGAGCTTAGATTAACAAACACATTTAGACTTATTGCATTGTTTTTGCTGAAGTTTTTAATGCAAAATTGTTCAAATGCAATAACCCTAGCAATTGCTGGTCAATAAATCACACATTCTGCCTAATAACATTGGCATAACACCTATCCAATGTAAGACACTGGACTAGATACCAGGATCACATAGTAAGAAATGTATATATGGTTGCTGCCCTTAAGGGGTTTCCCCCATCTAATGGACAGCACATAAGCAAAGTGGCATTGTAATGTGGAATAGTAGAGATTATATTAATGGCATACTATGTGTGCCATGAAGATCTCAAAGTACAACTGCATCAGCTTTAGTATTTTAGATGGGGTCATTTTTTTTTTTCTGGAGCTGAGGACTGAACCCAAGGGCCTTGTGCTTGCTAGGCAAGCACTCTACCACTGAGCTAAGTCCCCAACCCTGTGGGATCATTTTTGAGGTGGTACTAGAAACCCAAATTGGATAAATTTGAATCTACTGAATAGAAATAATCATTTTGGATGGCAGTAATAGAGCATGTATGAAGACACTGAGATTTGAAATCTCACAATCAAGTTAAAAAAGTTTAAGTAGTTCAGAAAAGCTAAAAGAATATGAAGCATGCCCTGAGTATAGGGAGCTAAGCACCAGAAAAAAATAACATTTAGATTTATGAGTTATTCAAGAGTTCAAATTTTTTGAAAGATGTGGGATGTTGGGGAAGAATTTAATTCAGAAAGTAATACATATTTCTAAGAGGTAACTCCAAGGTTTCTGGTATATGGCTTCATAGTAGAATGTTTACTTAATGTGCATGAGGTTTAATCCCCAGTATAGCAAAAAAGACAATGGTCACCCCAACACCAATGTGTGTCCCGGGTTAAAATGGGAAGAAGCAGAGTCAATTTGGAGAAACACGCATGAATATATGTGAAGATATATGTGAGGAGTGCTAAGAGTGTGAACATGACCATGGAGGATAAAGAAGGAGACAGATTCAGAAGTAACACCTCAGTCTTAGTAGTACCTAAGACTTAGTGGATATTAGAAACGTGAGAAAGATCTAGAATCTCTCCATGCCCTCAGCAATTGCATGGATGTCATTACTCACCAAGTTTAAGTGACTAACTCACTGAATGGTGACCAAATTAACAGTTCATCTAACGTTCAGCATTAATGGGTGTGGAGGAGGGGTGTGTGTGTGTGTATGTGAGTGTGTGTGTGTGTGTGTGTGTGTGTTACATGTGTGTGATACAGACATGTAAGTATGCAGAGTGCACTCATGCAGAGACTAGAGTGAGAAATCAATTGTTTTCTTCCCTCTATTTCTCTCCCTACTTTCTTAGTATGGGGTCTTTTACTTTGGGCTAGACTGGCTGACAAGAGAGCTCGAGGGATTTGCCTATCTTTACCCTGCAATGCTGGGGTTATGAATATCCTATGACTGCTCCATCTCGTGAATGTCTAGTCTTTCCATTAAAATACAATCTAAAATCCCTAGATTATATCCCTGTTTTTCTGAACATTCTGTAAAAAGAAATGTACAAGAATAGGAACAGTACAATCAATACATTGCTGCTCAATGAAGTCATGACGGTGAACCATTAGAATGATTCTATACCACATCAGGCAAGTAACTGGCAAATATATAGCTAATTATAACATCCATTTGTTACCCAATTCATGGAACAAAATCACAAGGAAAAACATTTTAAAGTTAATAAAAGGTATTTCAGACTCTTAAAGACTGTTGGGGATAAGAAACACCAGTTGCTAATGTTTGAATTCTTAAAAATGTCATTTCCTTCAGTACTCTTCTTCTAAACTGTATACTAAGTAATTTGGCTATGCCAATGTCTAAGAAGAATGTTGGCAGTGAAGCTAATCAAATCAGAATGATAGATGATAGATAGATAGACAGATGACAGATAGATAGATAGATAGATAGATAGATAGATAGATAGATAGATAGATGGATTAAAGGAAGACAGATAAAATCTAACCATGAAAAACTTATACTTCTCATTGGTAAGTTTTTTGTCTGACTTCTTTATTCTGTATAGTGGTATTGTGTTCCCCAAAATATTGTGCATGCTAATAAACTTATCTGGGGTCAGAGAAAAGAACAGCCACAATATTAAACATAGAGGATAGGCAGTGGTAGCACACGTCTTTAATCTTAGCATTCCAGAAGCAGAGATCTACCTGGATCTCTGTGTGTTCAAGGATACAGCCAAGCATGGAGACACACACCTTTAATCTCAATACCAACCATAGAAGACCTGGAGGTCTGTATAGACAGGCAGTGATGAGGAAGTCATGTGGTTGGGTTTACAACCAATGAGAAGGCAGAACAGAAAGTCAATAAAAAGACATATACACAGGAAGTATGTCTCTTTTGGAGGGGAGAGACGACTGTGGCAGCAAAGGGTAAGAAAGGGTTTTTAATATCAGCTCTCAGCTACTGCTCTGACCTCTTGGGCTTTTAACTCTGCATTTGGCTCTGTGTTTCTTATTTAAGAAGACGGTTACATCTACATTCCTAAAGTGTTAATTATCATTGATAACATAGATATGAAACTAACAACAATTTAAAAGTTATACATCCATAATCCCAACACTCAGGACATTCCATGCATGAAAAAGTGAAGAATGTAATTTAGAAAGAATGAATATAGAACCAGAAGACATTAAATACACCATATTTAGAAGAAAACAATCTGACTGTTTATTATACCAAAAAGAGGTGCTTAGAATAATATCACATCTCCATTCTGTGGCACAAGATATACTTTTACACTTTGTCTAAAAATTATTGAATTATCCTTGAATTCTTCATTTAATAGTCTAAGGAAATACTTCTACATTCCAATATTTTCTACATTTTATTGTTTATATATAAGTACCATTTGTATACAGATAATATGACAGTTAAAGTAAAAAAAAAAATACAGTGTAATTTTTCCCATTGAACAAAGAGCAGTATGTAATTTTGAAGACAAAAATATATATGACAAATCTTTTTAAACAAACACTGAGGGATAAACACCAACCACTCAAAATATAATGCACAGAAAACACTGTATAATCATACAGATTAAGATATTGCTTTTGTATATACATGAATACTTTTGTATGTTTCAAACAAACTGCACTGTTTCAGCCTTGATCTGAAGCCCAAGTCATTAAATGGAGAATGATGGCAACTACATTCTAGGAAAAGGTCATAAGAAACTGAGAAAGGACAGGAAATTTCATTACTATATACAAGTCCTCACATAGTTTAATGAGGAGGTTACTTTTCTATTAAGGCTAATTTTTAACTACTTTTCTAAAATATAAGGATAAGGAGTAAGACAAAAGGTCTGTCTTTATAAACATTTGGACAGGTAAGCATATGTGCTCACAGACACATATGTACATCTATTTCTAAGTAAGTCTTATCAGACTCAGCTATTTTTGCAAAAAAAATTTAAAACCTTAGAAAAGTATATTACAAGTTAATCACAGTTGATATAAAATTCATCTTTTCTATAAAATACTTGGTGCCAATGAGACTGTGCACTATTAAAAACTAAATTCCCCATGGAGTACGTAAGATGCTAACAAAATCTTCGTCATCTGCTATCCCTATACTTAGGCCTTCATAGTAATCTTCAAATTCACCATATGAAACTTCATCAGACTTGCTGCAGGCATCTCTTAATGTCTCTAGAAAAGATGATTTGATTTCCTCCTCTGTTGAATGCCCTGCAGGAAGAGGACAAACTGTGAAATATTTTCCATAAAAGTTCAGCAAAATGACGGATGATGATAAAGGGATACTTATTCATCTTATGAAATAATTTCAGCAATTTAAAATCGTATGCCAAGCTTCACTCTAATTTATTTAAACATGAAGCAGAATTCATTTCTCTCATAACGGGCCTCTCTACCAGTCTCCCGTTCTTTCTTTCATACATTGATCTATTCTCAAGCTTTTAGCATAGAGCATAGAAAAAAATATTCATGATAGCAAACAGATTTAAAGATGAAACGTTACAGAAAATGGTCAGATAATATCCAAAATAAAATGAACAAAAGTATGTGTTAACAAAGCAAAAACAATGGCAGTAGGAAATTTATGATCTTTAAAATGGCCTTTAAAACAATTTTTAAGTCAGAGGGCTCAGTGACCAAGGATACTTGCTGCTCTTCTAGGAAACCCAGGCTTGGGCCCAGCACCCACACTGTGTGGCTCACAGTGGCCTGTAACTCCAGCTCCATGTGGTCTGACACCATCTTCTGGCCTCAGTGGGTACCCACACCCCCATGAACAGACATAAATGCACATACACATATGTAAAAATAAATTCAAGAAAGACATGTCACTTTCATTTAAAAATATACATGATAAATAGGAAGAAAATGATCATTTATTAAAAAGAAAGCAGTTTGAATAGAAAAGGACTGAATTTTGTGCTGTGTAAAGATAAATACTAAGAAAAAGGGGGATTTGTGATTGTTAGTCAAAGCTAAATCTAACCAACATCTAATATACAGGGAAACAAATTTTAACATAAATTTTCTAATTAAAACAAATTTTACTTAAACTTTTGCCTCAAATACCAAGAATTGTATACCTTCTTAAAAACCACCCACCTAGGAAATACCCACCTCCCATTATCCATGGCTGATTTTTCTTGGATTGATCTGATAGACTAGAAATTGTTACAAAATTAAATATTGGATTTCTATCATTCTGAAAACCTGTATTTGGGATTTCTCACATCTATTTTTCTCTAACAGATTACTTAAGCAAAGTTGAGAGAGAGAAAGAGAGAGAGAGAGAGAGAGAGAGAGAGAGAGAGAGAGAGAGAGAGAGAGAGAGAATTTTCTACATCTTAAATTAAAACTGTGAAGCCAAGCATGCAGGCGGCAGAGGCAGAGGGAAGCCATGAGCAGGAGACTGTCCTGGTCTACACAGCAAGATACTGTCTCAAAAAGGAGAAGGAGGAGAAGGAGGAGAAGAGAAAGAAGAAAAGGAGGAAGAGAAAGAGGAAGAAGAGGAGGAAGAAGAAAATGAACTTTTATCCCAGAAATTGTCATGTAACTATATTACAATTTGTAATGAAACATAAAAATGGGATTTTCTTTGTTATATTAAAGCATCGCTGGGTTTCCTCTTTTAGGCACATGCAGCCTGCTTAGCTTCCTCTCCTTATTGAGAATGCAAAGACAAAGAAGGTAACCCTGGAAGGAGCCAAGGCTTACGCAACCACAAGAGTGAACCCCAACTCAATCTCTGGCCCATAATAGAAGCAAAGCTGTCCAAGCAAGTCAGTTAAGATTATTAAGCCCAAAGACAAGAGAAAAGATAAATGATATTGAATTCACCTAATTTTGAAATAAAGAAACTCTTTTGCACTTGTGTTTGGTATGACTAAATAGAAAGATGTGAAGAGTGGCATGTCCAGGTTGGCCTTGTCCTTCCAATTCTCTGGCCTCCAACTCCTGAGTACTGAGTTTACAAGCATGTGACACAAGCTCAGTTTATTCACAACTGGACTCAAGCTCAAGGTATCACACACATTAGGCAAGCACTCTACCAACTGAGCCATCGCCGCAGCACTTACGACATTTATTACTGAAAGGAATGAAGGTAACTATAATGTATCCTTGTAAATATAAAGTGTAAAAAATTAAATTCCAAAAAGTAGTCTTCTGTATTCACCTTATGTAACTATCCAGAAAAGGGAGCCAAAATACTCATAAACAAATTCATAAGTGGGTAGGAAGTAGAGGTAAACACCAAAATCCCAACACTTAAAAAAGTAGAATTAACTGAGAGTCTGGCCATGCTCCAATGATTCTACAGCAACACAAACTGAGCTTGGTATATTTTTTCTTTTTGGGGGGGATGGTGGGCCTAGAAGGAATGGGAATCGAGTATGATTGGGATACATTGTATGAAATTCCCAAGTAATTAATAAAAATATTATGTTGGGGGAAAATGTGAGTCTCAGGGCTCTCAAGGCCAGCCTGGGGTACATGGCAAGACCCCATCTCCAAACAAAAGTAGAGAATATTCAATAAGGAATGAAAATATTTTACCTCTGTACTAGAGAATTTCAAATGAAGGTAAGACCAGGGAGTTAAACAAAAATAATTCTGCAACATTGGCAGTATAATCTAGTGTGGAACTAGCTATTGTGACAATAGCATTTGGAAGTGCCAGTTGATAATGGAAATGTGGATAGCCTAGGAAAGTCTAGGTATTGGTATCATATGAGGGAATCAGAAGAAAAGGAACCTAAGGAGTCACAGACAATGTATGGTTCATCAGATACACATAAATAATTAGAAATTAAAAGTCCACCAGTAAGAGAATAGCTGTACACATTGAAATGTATAGATTATTAGGAGATTAATATGTGGCAAATAAAAATAAACATCTCAGTGTGGATTTACATGAAAATAGCTCCAAAAAACACTGTCGAGTGAAGAGCAAATTACAGAATAGTACCTCTAATACAGCTTTCAAGTCAGAAAAAAAAAATCTGCAAACTGTTAACAAAGTATGAGCTATGAAAAACCATAGAGTAAGGAATGAAAGATATGTCACGTGGTTACAAGGTTTATTCTTTTGAAGGAAAAAAAAATGAAATGAAGGAAGTTTCTGTGGCCAAGCATTGTGATAAGTTGCAGTCATAAATCAACTACACAAAAGAGTAAGAAATATAATAGGAAATGCTTCTTTAAAATTACTTTAGGAAATTCATTATACACCCCCTCCTACTTTTGAGGCAAAAAATCTCACTACATAGACCAAGCTGGCCTCCAATTTGCACAACCCCATTCCTCTCCCTCCCTAAGTGCTGATTATAGGTGTATCCAGCCACTCTTGGCTGGATTTTTAACAGACACATAGGTGCCACTGTATGTATAATCCCACCCCTGGATAAAGAGATAAATCCTCTTCAATCCTCAAGGATGGGTAACTGTATCAGAAGATACAATAATCCTATCGGGGAGCCTAACAGAGGTTTTACCAAATCTCTGTTAAACTAAATTCCTTACCCATTGCAAGCGAGAGACAAGTGTTCTATCTTGATTGTACCTGTCAAAGAAATCAATGAGTACAGACAATAGACATAAGAATTTTTAAATGAAGAAGGGAAAACGGCTCTGAAGCCACCGTCTCAAACAAAATTTGTTTTATTTCCTTCCTTAACAGCCCCAGCTGATGCTTCAGATTTAGCGTAATTTAAAGAAGACGCCTTTATTAACAAGCACGGTAGAAATCAAATGTATTTGGTATGCAGTAGTTACCTGAAACCACATGTGGATGCTTCTTGGCGCAGTAACACTTTCTTATGTCTATAATGGACGCGATGCCAGTTTTGTTGAAATCCAGTTTCATGAAGACCTAAAGAAAGACAGGGTTTCTCTCTGTGAAATCATTAGGCTTAAGAAGCTATTGTGCAGTCAATGGTTTCTGAACTGTGAACAAGACATTTTGAAGGAACTAAACATGTGCTTCCAAAAAAAAAAAAAAAAGCATTATATACACAGCTAGGGAGGAGACTACAGCAAAAACCAAGAAACCCTCATTCAAGTATTTCATGTGTTCACTGTCTAACATCTTGACCTGCAGAAAGCAGTCAGTCCCACTGTCCTACCCTGGTTCTGCTGGGAACCAGTATCTGGTCAAAGCCCTTGGTAACTTTCAGCTCCAGGACTTGTGAAATTGATAAATGACTGAAACGAAGAACTAGGAAGTTATTTAAAGGATGTTTTGTGTCTATTTGTTTGTATTTTAGTTCAAAATTGAAGCTACAAACTCCATATTCAAAGAATGAATGAACAGATGAAATGATTATTTCTCAACACTGCCTTTCCAATTACTGGTTCACTTACTGTTCTTCCAACTCAATGCAACGCTGCATATCAAAATTACTAAGAAAGAAACCAGATACACAGAACACCAATCTGTCCACAGCAGCAGCCTGTGTTTGCAGGGAGTCCCAAACCAGGAGCATCTTCTTTAACTAATAATAGTTAATTCACAGCAGCCTTGTACCAGCTCTAGATTCAACTGTGCCCCCAATTCCTTTCCTGAATCTTAATACTCAGGTGCCCCAGAATAGGACTGTGTGCAGAGAAAGGGTCCTTAAGGAAGTAATTAAGATGAAATGGAACCACTGGCGTAGGCCCCAGTCCGGGATGACTGGTATTCCTTTAACAAAGGACAACACAATGCACGGGGACAGCCACGGGACGGCAGTGAAACAGCGACCTGCAGACCACAGAGAGGCCTCAGAGGAAGCCAAGCATGCCCGCCCCGCTTGGATTTCTATTCTACACGCTATGAGAAAATAATTTGATAGGCCAGTCTGGTACTCCAACTTATTATCATGGTATGCAAAGAACAATTAAGTACAAAGTTCTGGATGGGTAATAATCTTGCATTACTTAATGTTTTTATCACATCTCTTGGTCAGTTTTTCCACTTCAGACTGATTCATGCTATAATTACTTATCCTACCCTACATATAATAGCTTTTTATAAATATAATATATATATACATATTGCATTGAATACATACACAAAAGAAAAACAATACAACTCAAAATTATACTCTAAACATGTCTACTACAACTGAGTTAATCTATATTTTTATTTTAAAAAATTAGGGATCTATGTGTATGTGATATGCAATGTGTGTGCACATATGTGTGTGAGCAATACAAACTTGCAGGGTGTCAGTTCTTACATCACACATTGTTGAGACAGGGTCTCTTTGTTGTTAGCTAATGCATATCAATGCTAGTCAACTATGAGCTCATGGAGTTTCCCACCTGTGCCTCTCATCCTGCTGTAAGAGCACTGGGATTTCAGACATGTGTTACTATGTCTAGATTTACACAAGACCTGAGAATTTGAACTTGGGTCCTTACACTTGCACTAGAAACACTTTACCCAATGGTCTATGTCTCCAGCTCCAAGACTCTAAGTCCAACTTAATATGACCTTTGTTATTTTCATTTTAACACTTAGCATACATATCATAAAAACCACAGAAACACTTTTAGTAATCACCTTGAAATAATGCATGTTGAGTACTGATACTAGAACAGTTGTAATTTCTATGAATGGAACCATTACTTTCAATCTTTCCACTAGCTCCCCGTGGGAGGAGAGCAAGTGAGGCTTAGGATTTTACACAGAAATGTAGCTGGATAACTAGTAATTTACAGATACCAATAATTATGAAAGGAATTCAACCTGAGATTTTATTTTTCTTTCATCAACTTTTTTCCAAGACATATATATATATATATGATTTTGTTTTATTCTGGATACTTGTACAAACATATATAAGCTTACTTACTTTAAGTCTTACTAAATCCAGTGTACATGACAGCTAAAATGATATAACATGTTTTAATTGATGATGCTAACCAATGGATCTAACAATCCAGTAAAAGTAATAGTTTGAGATAAGTTAACAGTTACCTTGCGAACAAATGATTTCCTATATTCATTCATTTCACCAAAAATGGCACGTTTGAATTCTCCATAATCAACCTTGTTCTTGCCAGGGCCATTGCCTTGCAGAATTAGCCAGGAAGACTCAAAGTCCTAAAAATTCCCGCAAAAATCACCATTATATCTTTCAATTATGTAAGTCGCAACAAAATCAGAGTCATATTTTGTTATATCATCTCTGGCCCTAGACAAGGTGACCTAGTCATTAAAAAAACTTCAGGAAGTTACAGATAAACCTAGTAAAACAATTATGAAAGGAATTCCGGGGTGAACACTTAAGGTTCAAGGCCTGTTCTGAATGAGCGACAACTCGCAATCTATCCTTTTTAAAAATATGTGGTTTGAGGGCAAGGAATTGCTGAAGGTTGAACCTAGGACCTCTTGCATACCATCAATCACTGACCTATGTCCTAAGGGTCTTATCATGATCTTTTTTGCTGATAAATAATAGTATACGTTGGAAGCATAACATGATATCTCAATGTACATACATGGTACAGAAAGAACAAGCCAGACTGTATGCCATCTCTGGCATTTCAAATATTTAACGTTTTTGTAGTAAGAATATTTAAGATCCGTTTTGACTATTTTTAAACACACAGTACATTATTCTTGACACTATTCACCCAGCTGTTCAATAGATAAAACTCCTCCTCTTATGCAAACTTCCATCATTTGGACAAGCTCTTCCTTTCTCTCAGTACTTTACACTACCCACCATTTACCTTTCAGTGTCTTTATATATAAAGTGTAGTGGTCATGGTGCACTCGGTCTTGGATGTATTTTATTCTCCGTTTTTACATTATATCTGTGACAATTTGAAAGCCTGTTCAGATTCTCAAATACTATTTAGACTCTGAGACTATTAATGGAGTTTCTTCTGGTCTTGGGAGCAGAGAAAGTTTGAATGACTTCCAAACTATTCTCGGATTTACACTAAACAGTATAATTCTAACTAAACCCCTTATGTTTGTTTGCTCACTGCCATTCCTGTGTGCTTCTTGGGGACAGGTGCTATTTAATACAGTGTTCTACTCAGTGAATCTTGATAACAAAGGAAATCATAGCATTCCTTGATTGAAGCTCAGATAGATATAGTTTCAATGCTTCTATCAAGTTGTTAGCTTTAAAGAAAATGTAAATAACACACCCACTTTGGCAAATAAGTACTCAAAAAGTATTCTCATCCACTTCCCAGCATTTCCAAATAAAACTGTAGTTAGAAAACTAAGATTCAAATGACTCTGCCTCCCCTCAGCAGCCAATGATCTATACAGTTTTTGTATTTCAAAATGCTTCATACATTACAAAGAAAGTATGTATATACGCAGTTGAGTTAAAACTGAGTTGAAATTTAACATTTATAAATCATGAGTAAAATTGGCACAAGACCAATGTGTTTACTTAAGTCGAAGAATACCAGACTTAAAAGGACTTCTGAAGGCTCTGAAGAAATGTTTTCAAGAATTAAGCAGTGCAACATAAGTGGAAAAAATGCATATGACTATGTCTACATATGATTCAGAATGGAAACTAATTCAGATGGAATTTCAACTTCATTGATAGTAGTTCCATATATAAACTTGGTTCTTTGAAGAGCATATCATTTTTTCATTTAAAATCAGAGATAATGACTATGTCTTTTCATAAATAGGTTCTACTTCTACAGTGAGACCAGGCTGATGATTCTTATATCTGATTCTCCCATCCCCCTGCATGCACTTATGATTGCATGAGCATATATATTGCATGGGTGATACAACAAGAAGCAAAACAGGAATATTAGTTAAAATACGTGAGATGGATGGACATGTAGATCAATGGTAGCAAACTTACTTCGCATGTATGAGACCCTGAGAAAATTTCAAACACCAGAAAAAAAATAATTAATAGTTTTAGTTTATAATAAAACAAAACATATGAAAAAGGATGAGACACATTCTTATGTTATCTTGCTTAGTAACTGTGGTGGTCTGAATGAGAATGGCCCCCGCAGACTCATATGCTTGAATGCTTGATTCCCAGTTTGTGGAACTATTTGGGAAGGACTAGGAGGTGTGGCTTGTTGGAGGAGGTGTGTCACTGGTGGTGGGCTTTGAGGTTTCAAAAAAACCATGCCATTCCCAGTTAGCTCGCTTGCTCTGCCTTGTGGTTATTGTGTTAACATGAAGGGTCTCTACTGTTCCAGTGACATGCCTGCCTGCCTGCCTGCTGCCATGCTCCATACTGTAAGGACCGTGGACTCTAACATTCTGAGGAACTAAGAGCCTTCAATTGAGATGCTTTCTTTCATAAATTTCCTTGATCATGGAGCTTTGTCACAGCACTAGATAAGAAGCTAAGACAGAAGTCTTAGGCAACTGTACTATTATTCACCAGTTATAAACATTTCATAAACAGATACAGAAGCATCGAGGTAATTTAGTACTTTCCAATATACACAGGGCCCGATTATCTGGACACCAGTGCTCTATCAATTATATGCTACTTGTTTGTTTAGCAAAAACATACCACAGATTTCTAATTTTCTATTATTGTTTTATTTTTTCACCTATGAAAGAAAGATGTGAAGGTGGCTGGCCCCTGGGTTATTATCACTAGACAGGCAACAAGATTAAATGTCATCATCACAACCAACCAAAAGACAATTATGTCACAACAGTGATATGCAATGTCACGCTGATGCAGAATTTTATACTTGATAAAGCAAATTCCCATGTAATTGTTTTATTTGAACTCCCATGCCTCCCTAAAAATAACAATTGTCTCAGAATTGCACAGGCAGAGCCTATCAACGAAAGTCAAAACACTTGAGTAAGATTACACTGAGAAGTAACTCTCTTTTCTGGAGAGTTACATAGGGCGAATATGGAAGACTATTTTTTTTTTGGAATTTAATTTTTGTGCTTTATATTAACAAAGACACATTATAGTTACCTCTGTTTCTCATAATTAATAAATACTGTATGTGTTGGAGCCTTGGCTTGGTTGGCAGAGTGCTTGGTAATTACAGAAACATACATCATGTGACAAGACAATTTTTTCAGCAAAAGAGAAAAATGCCAAAGACTCTTGTATATGAAATACTTGATCTGAATCACTTATGTACTTTTAACATACAAGCAAAATTTCTCAGTACAGAACACAAGGCTTCCACATACCAGGTTTAATCTCTCCCACTCTTCTATCTACTTGCTCAGGCTAGGAACTATTAATTCCATGTTTCCTACACCAGATTCAGTTCAAGGTGCTAAAGAAAGAGCGGGAGCCAGAGTCACCCTGGTCCCCATCCAGATGGGACATGCCATTTTATTTACAGGTGGACACAAAGCGCCATGAAGAAAATTAAATGGAAGCTGATATAGAATGGATTGGAGATCAAATGGCAGTGAGCTCCTCTGTAAAGAAAGCTGTGGCCTAAATGATGAGGGAAAAAACCTAGTACACACAGATGTGGCGCAAGATCGTTCACATCAGAGTGAAGAGTGTGGAGGAAATGAGCCCCTGAAGCTTGGGCTTGAGCTACAATTCATGCCTGGAACATGCTTCTCCTTTCCACGAAATGATCGATGTCTGAGCCATGCTCCCCTCTTCATGGAAGATCCACTGTCCACTACTGTTCTTCCCTATGCTCGTCTAGTTCATTCTTCCTCATTATCCAAAGCCCAACTGGTAAGCATCCACTTCCAGGAAAAATGTCATGGTCTTCCCTCTTCTTCCTGCCGACTTGGCTTGGAACTGAGGACCACCACACATGTTCCCAAAGCATCCTCTATTTGAAGAAGGTATGAAGTTAAGCATTTTCTTCATTTAAAGATTATAAGAGCCGGGCGGTAGTGGCACACGCCTTTAATCCCAGCACTCGGGAGGCAGAGGCAGGTGGATCTCTGTGAGTTCGAGGCCAGCCTGGGCTACAGAGTGAGTTCCAGCTACACAGAGAAACCCTGTCTCGCAAAACCAAAAAAAAAAAAAAAAAAAAAAAAAGAAGAAAGAAAGATTACGAGAACGGAGAGTATGTCATCTCAGAGGCTAGCACATGCCTGGCTACTAAACACTTCACAATTAAATGATGAAGGAATCAATGTCAAAATTCTAAACATCAATGGGACTTGCTGCCTGGTGGCTTAACACTGCCAGGAAGGCATTAAAAAGGAAACAAATGAGCTATTACAATCTCACTAGAAAAGTGAGCAAGGCCACGCAACTGCACACCCACGGCAGAAAATGGTGTGTGGTACATACCTGTTCAGACACTTCTAAGTGAAAGACTTTCAGAGCTCGCTGAAAATCTGCCTTTTCTAAGAGCCCACTTCCTTCCTTGTCCACGTGTTGAAAGTATTTTCCCAGTCCAGTCAAAATACGAGCACCTCTCTTGTGTAGCTGTTCTTTTAGTTTATCTGTTTAATAACAAGAGACACGGAAACTAATGGTTTCGTGCACGAAGCTATCAAAATGCAGTTGTTTCTCTTTTGAGAAAATGACTTGGCATGTGAATATTCACGGAAAACGTGCATTGGGCTGACACAGACTTTGGAAAGTGGGACGTTTTTAGTAACGACAGCAGCAATGTCAGACACGGCTGCATGTTCACAATATGCCGGAACTACAGCGCCACTGTGTGGTCAAGGTGTTACATTTTACGTACAGGAAAATAAGGTTTCTCTTTACTCAGAACAAAGGAAAGGTTACAAAGAAAATCTTAGTTTCTCTTGTTTAGACCCCTTTATCTATCTAACTGCCCTATATCTTCACTGCCTTTCTTATCTCTTTATTTACATGAACTGAATTACGAAATTGATGCCAGGCAAATCTCTCTCAATCTCTCTCTCTCTCTCTCTCTCTCTCTCTCTCTCTCTCTCTCTCCGCCCCTCTCTCTCTCTCACACACACACACAAATCAGTTCAGAAATTTTTTAAGTACTCTAAAAGTTTCAAACTGGATCATAATGTGCCAAATGGCACCTACGCTTTGGCGTACTAGCCAATACGTACATATTCACAGTAACCATTCTTATCCTGAAATTCCTAGAGGATATAAACTCTGGCTCCTAAATTCTCCGTGTGGCACGGCTATTCCATTTGATGCCATCTGCATCGTATTACAATGAATACATTAGAAAAAAGAAGACAAATGTCACTAGCCTGAGTAGTGACAAAAAACTGTATTGGCCATGACAGAGCAGGGGGAAAAAGAAATCTGCTAACAAAGGTATTGAGGATCTTCTAATACCAGTCTCAAGCCAGTCTGTCTGTCTGTCTGTCTGTCTGTCTCTCTCTCTCTCTCTCTCTCTCTCTCTCTCTCTCTCTCCTTTTGGCTTTTGTTTGTTTGTTTGTTTGTTTGTTTGAGACAGGGTTTCTTTGTGTAGCTTTGGCCATCGTGGAACTGCTACTCTCTTTCTTAATGTGGACGCCTTATCTTGAATAAAATCTCAGGACTCACAAAATTCTACAAGTATATATTGATTTCTGTGGTGAATTGTTTTATACCTTTCTCCCTTCTCAACTATGAAATCCAACAGAGGAACTGTTTATTACAGCTAGTATACTGCACTAGTTATAAGACAAGACCTCAGAAGTTTATAAAAATGTTTTAGAGCCCCACGCCTACCCACATCTTGTTCGTTCCCTATGGCTCCCGGGAGACGTTAAGGAGACATCACACTCACTGAGAAGTGCAGAAAGAGTTGCCAAGGAGTGACACGAAGGTTGCATGTCTACTCAACAGCAGGTTCTCTTCACAGACATCAGAACACATTCAATAGAACATGAGACATACAGTCAAACACTAAACCAGGAGACCTGTCAGGACATCATCTGAGGCATAAAACAAGTATATGATGGGTCATGCCTGTAATCCAAGAACTCTGGAGTGAGTGAAGGTAAAGGATTTACACGAGTTCCAGGCCAGCGTCGTCTGTAAAGTGAGCATCAACCCACCCACCTGAGCTAAGTGTGAGGAGCCTTTGTGTGTGTGTGTGTGTGTGTGTGTGTGTGTGTGTGTGTGTATTTGTGTGTATGTATGTATATATGTGTGTATGTATGTATATATGTGTATATATGTATATGTATATGTATAAGCATGGCTCAGGGACATGTGTCAGTGGATAAAGGTACCCGCCACCAATCTTAATGACCTGAGTTTGAGTTGCAGGAAAGAACTGACTCCCGCAAGTTGTCATCTTTCCCACTCATGTGCTCTACCACACATGTCCACACACACAAACACACACAGATACAAATAAATAAATATATAGAAAACTGCTTAAAATTCATTTTTACACTTTATTTAGCTTATAATCAAAACCTACCGTATCCAATATTTCTAAAATTATTGTTATAATTCACATGCTTTTACTTAGTCCCATTAATACAGAAAAATCATGATATTTTAATAATTATTTTATTAATTAGTTATGTATATATTTGTGTGTGTCAAGATATATTTTATTAACTATTTATGTATATATAATTTTTGTCTGTGTGTGGGTAGAGGCACACATGCTTATGGGTGATCACAGAGGCTAAAAGAAGGCATGAGATTCCCCAGAGGTGGAATTACAGAGGGTCGTGAACTACTCCATGTGGGTGCTGTGAGCCAAACTCAGGTCCTCTGCAGTAGCAGCAAGCTCTTCTACATGGTTAGTCATCTGTCCAGCCCCATAAAAGATATTATATATATTATATATATACATATATATAATATATTACATATAATAAAAGTATATGCTCTTTTTAGAAAAATATATGTGTACTTCCTAAAAAAATAAGAATTATAAATCAAAGTCCATAAAATATGGAAGTATCAAGAATACTGTTTTAACTGATAACAAGGAAACCAGTTGAAAACTGTAAATAGTACTTGAGAGTAGAGACAAACTACAGCATACCCTGAATGGCCCTCAGCACCAGCCGATCCTGAGCCTCCTGACTGACGGTGTCCTGCCCATCTTCCTCAGAGGCAGCTCTGTAAGTGAGAAGAGGCAATCTAAGCTGCGCTTCCCCACTCCAGACCCAAAGACGCTCTCAACAGACACAGAGGCATACCCCTAGAGCAATCCCAACCTCTGCCCA
Organism: Onychomys torridus; assembly: GCF_903995425.1. Taxonomy (NCBI): domain Eukaryota; kingdom Metazoa; phylum Chordata; class Mammalia; order Rodentia; family Cricetidae; genus Onychomys; species Onychomys torridus. The sequence continues at coordinate 31,425,184 of NC_050462.1, read as the reverse complement.
CTGCCTTTGATTTTATGGAGAATTAAGTCCAGAGCTATAAAAAGATCACAATCTTTGAAGATATTAACTTTTATAACTGCTTTAATGTTTTCAAATATTTAAATGAAACAATTCATCTTATAAGCAGTAGTAGCTTGTAAAGTATGAATTGTATACATGCTTTTAAAGCCCCAAAAGTACACTAATAAATAACAAATATTGTTACAGCTAGATTGTAGATTGTATTCCCTCATATACACATCAATTTGTAACAGGAATCTTAAAAGTACTTATTAATAAAATCAAACCTGAGGCCAGTTATTGGGGTGAATGCTGGAAGATCAGAGAAGCAGAACCAGCCACAGTTTCCTCACCTCGCCAGTTCCTCAGCTGATCTTGTTTCCTCAGACTGCAAGCTTCTGAATCCTTATCCAAACCGATCTCAGCTGAACTGTGCTGCTCCAAAGCCTAAAAGCTTAACCAGCCAAATGCTTCTAGTTTCTGACCTTCACACCTTGAATACCTTTCTACTTTCTGCTGTCACTCCCTGGGATTAAAGGCGTGTGTCACCACGCTTGGTGGTATCCAATGTGGCCTTGAACTCAGAGATCCAGAGGTATTTCTGCCTCTGGGACTGCTAGGATTAAAGGCGTGTGCTACCACTGCCTATCCTCATGTTTAATATTGTGGCCGTCCTGTTCTCTGAACCCAGATAAGTTTATTAGCCTGCACAATTTTTCGGGGAACACAATACCACATCAATTGTTAGCATTTTAATCATATTTAGGGTCAAAAACATTCAATGAAAAGAGTGTGTATTTCTATTATTTAAAACAACCCTTGATGTAATTATTTATTCAGAGCATTTTTCACTGTGTAGCCAGTCAATGAATAGTGCCACACCATAGGGACCATGGCTTTTCATGTGATAAAAAGCATCACACCAGCAATGTAGGAAACAGTTATAAAGATGGACTGATGCTGTGGGATGTTCTGCATGCCAAATGTGTTGTTCTGATTGGTTAAAATAAATAAAGTGCTAATTGGCCAGTAGCCAGGCAGGAAGGATAGGTAGGCGGGACAAGGAGGAGGAGAATGCTGGGAGGTGGAAGGCTGGAGGGACAGATACGGCCAGCCACTGCCATGACAAGATGTAAGGTACTGGTAAGCCACAAGCCATGTGGCAAAGCATAGATTTATAGAAATGGGTTAATTTAAGGTAGAAGAAGTAGATAACAAGAAGCCTGCCACGGCCATACAGTTTGTAAACAATATAAGTCTCTATGAGCTTTCTTGGTTGGTTCTGAGAGACTGTGGGACTGGCAGGTAAGAGAGATTTGTCCTGACTGTGGGCCAGGCAGGAAAACTTTAACAACACCCTGTCTTTTAAAGCACCACTTTGATGGCATTTAGTAAAATAGCAAAGACAAATGAATAAATTATTTTATTATAAAACAAAACAATTTCAAACTTTTAATTGTCATAACTGTTCCCAAACATGGAGTTTGATTATAATACAGGATATAAAGTAGATATGCGTAGCTATTATTTGTAAATACAAACCTTAACTTTAGCATGAGTAATTTGCATGAAACTCCTTTTAAGATACAAACTATAGCGATTTCACTCATTTTCAAAACGACAAATGTATTTGACTTACTTCAGAGAACTCAAAGCTATTTTGATCAATATTTGTAATTCGAAGTCTAAATAATGTATTTTCCTTTATGCTCTTTGGAAGGCTAGGGTGATCACAGCTCAAAAATGTCAAAGTTGCACCCTGAGGAAAGGAACAGACAGATTTTTTAAAGCTAGAAGGTATCCAGAGTTAAAATACAACTCATTCTGATTGAAGAGATTTAATTTTTATTATAGTTGCCAGGATATTCTAATAGTGATCAAAATAAAGTAGATTTAATGAATACTTAGGGACTACATGGATTCAGCTAATACTATAGAAAAATGAACTAATTTCAACAACAATAAAAAAAAACCTAACATAGTACACTTCTATACAATAATCCATGTGACTAAAGGAGAAGACATCTATGAAATAAGAGCCACAGGAAATATGACATGAGTTCCACTGAATGTGTGGCAGTCCCTGTGGTGGTTACTTTTGTCAACATGACATAAAGCAGAATCACCTGGAAAGGGAGTCTCAATTCAGGACTGTCTGTTTTATATTTATCAGTGAGCATGGGGTTGTGGGGCGGGGGGGGGGGGGGACTAGCTTTATAACATTGAGTTGGGAAGACCCATCTACTGTGGGAGGCATCATTCTCTGGATCCCAGGGGATCCTGGAATATCTAGGACTGGAGATAGCAACTTGAGCACGTATGCATTAGTTTTTTGCTCGATGCTCTTGGCTATGGATGTGACCTGACAGACTGTTTCAATTTTTCCGCCACCTCTGACTTTCCTATGATGGTGATTGTAACCTGAAATTGTGAGCTAAATAAACCTTTTCTCCCTTCTGTTGCTTTCGTCATGATATTTTATCACAGTAACAGAGAGGGGAAAAAGACTAATATAAACCCTAACTTCAGAACTAGAGCTCTTGGTTCACAGAAAGATGCTGTGTGGAATGGGGAACTCTGGTAGATTGATCACACTCTTGCACCTGCTCTTTGGATGATACACACCACAAAACTACAAGACCAAATTTTAACCTGATTAGAGCATCAGTTTCAATGACAAAATTCCTACTAAAAATTCTCGACCCAAATTACAGAATTACTATTCTAATCTCAGAGTCGTCTCACACACATGTGACCAATGTGGGGACAAATGCAAACTCAATAAAAGAGTCTTCATTCTTCCCATAAGGAAAAAGAAGGGGCCAGACCAGTGTGGCACACACCTTTAATCCCAGCACTCGGGAGGCAGAGCCAGGCGGATCTCTGTGAGTTCATGGCCAGCCTGGTCTACAGAGTGAGTTCCAAGAAAGGCTCCAAAGCTACACAAAAGAAACCCTGTCTCAAAAAAATAAATAAATGAGGGAATAAGAATAAGGGAAGTGTTTCCCCTTCCTCCTTCTTGGATAGTTACTTTAAAAAACTTAATAACTGTGATGTAGGCACTTTCTTCTCCCTTTAGGGCACATATAACTTCTTTTGAAAATTAGATACCTATTGTTAGCTTTATGACCAAGGAAAGTCTTTCCTCAGGACCATAAACCATCCCAGGAAAGCGAAATGTCAAGAGAAAGACAACACTCCAAAACTGCTGTTGTATATAAAGCTGCTGAGATAACCTTTCAAAATGTGTCCTATAAACACAAAGTTCACACCTGGGGATGATGCCTCCTCCCTCCCTCCCTTCCTTCTTGCCTCTGTTTACCCTGCTTTCTCCAGTCATGACGCCTTGCCTTTCTACTTTCATAGGATAAAGAAGGAACTGAGTTCCCACATGTGGTGCATGTGAAGGGAGAGGGTAAGCTCAGATCAGCAGCTACACTGAATTGCAACAGCAGCAGCTCAGAAGGGGTAGTCACTGTCCCCTTCAGTAGACAGTAAGCACGCTATCTTCGGAACACACAGAAGGGGTGAGAGCCGCCTTTCCCTAGACATCAAGAGACAAGTATGCCATGGGCCTGGTGTATTTAACCCAAGATTAAAACGTCTAGCATTTCCTCCTCCTCCTCTCCTTCCCAACTTGGTCATCACATCTTAGTGGCTGTAGCCCTCAGGATGTGTTTTCAAACTACCTCAGTAGCCACTTCTCCTGCTTATCAAGCAATGTAGTAATATTTGGTTAGAATATAGCCATAGAGTGGGGGTGAATGAAAGTAGACTTGGGCTGGGGAGATAGTCCAGCTGGCACAGCATTTAATCTTGCAAGCAGGAGGGAAAGGGTGGAATTCCAGAACCCATGTGAAAAATTCAGGACTTGGTAGCACGGCACACACACACACACACACACACACACACACACACACATACACACACACACACCATGAGTTCTCTCCTAGCTTAATATCCATCCAACCCATGCCTGCCTCATGTGCCTGGTCTTCAAACCATCCCACACACTGAAATCAGAGACATTTCTAAATTACAAATCTGATCATGTAGCCTCTCCATTCTACCCACATCCTCTCTTCAATGACTCCCTGATATATTACATATTGCTCTTTAATATCAAGCTACTTTTTTATTTAGTTGGGGGGGGTGGAGTACAGGTACTTGTATGTGGAAGTCAGAGGACATGCTTAGATAGCATACCATATGTACTATCCACCTTTTTAAAATAAGATCGCCCTGTCTCTGTCACCCCGGCACTGAGATTACATGGGTGGGCTATCAAGCCCTGAATTTTTAACATGGGTTCTAGAATTTGATCCCAGATGCTCCTGTTTGCAGGTCTGAACACTCTGCCAACTGAGCTATCTCCCAGCACAAGTCTACTTTCTGCCATCCATACTCTACGCCTGGATCCAACCAGACTGACCTACTTTCTCCTCTCCAGATAAGCCACGTACTTTCTTGCTTTTGTTCTTTGCATATTCCTCTCCACCTTGAAGCCTTTTCTGTACCCTCACCTAATCCTTAATTCAGCCAGGGTGGCACTTTCTCTAGGGACTCTTACAGATTATACAGTCAGGGCCACTGTTTCTCCTCTCTGGCTCCTCTCTAACTGGTTCCCATTATACTCCAAGTGCCACAAAGCAAAACATGGCTCTAACTTACCCAATATTTTATCTCCAATGTTCAGAATGTAAACATATATAAGTGTTATAGGAATGAATGGTACAGAGAATGTTTCATTGTAATCGTATGTGAATTTAATGATCTAACAGTTCAGCACACTGGGGAATATGGGAGAGCCATAAAAGTAGAGGCTATCATAGTCACAGCTCCAGAGGACCATGCCATTTGACAGAGAAAATCAAGTCCCTCCCGAGGTGGAATATTGTTCCCCGTGCTCCTGAGGCACTTACCTAGAACAGGCCCTCTACAGAGAGCTTCAAGAATACCCAGAGACAAGCTCTCTTGGCAACAGTCTCCATTAAGAAACAATGTGAGGATGTTTATGGAAAATAAATACTATGCTTAAGATTATGACTGGGATCAATCTGGGAGGCAGAATCTTCGTGGGAAGCATCAACCATTCACCATTTATACAAATGTCTCTGCTCAGGGAAAATAAACTGGACCAGCACCCTCGCTCCACACCAGAGAGACGCACATAGTACAACACAAGGCGCTAAGTGCCAGCACACACACGAACTTACAGTGTAGAAGTCACCAAGCCGATATTGTTTTCCCTGTCTTCGTCCACACTGATGACTATAAATGCCTTTTTTAACAAAAGGAAGCACATTTGTTCTAGAAGTTAAGCAACAACAAAATGAAGTCATCCGATTCCTCTGGGGAGCAATTCTCTAGCACTCCTACAAGGGTTCAGAGCATACCTGTTTTTCCCGAACTTTCGATACTCATACACGGTTAGGGACTGGTCATGGATAAAGAAAAACCCAATCAGTTCTCTGCAGGCATCGCGTCCATTCCTAGAAAAAAACAATGTCAATGATTTTAAAATATGGTGATTTTTAAATTAGATAATAAACTAATATCATACATCACAAGTGGCAATAATGTAAGTCCCTTGAATGTGTGGCAGTGAGTAAGGGTCACACAGGTTTATGGGAAATATCCTACAGCTTGCAGAAAGCCCCATTTGAGTTAGATTTGGATAAAGAAAAAGACATAAGCTTAACAGTGGTGAGTGTCCAGCTCTGTCCCAATGCAGGATGCTAATGGCAGACACTTAAGATAAGGCAGAAGGCTTTAAGAATGCTGAGTTTGCAAAATTTGCAAGATTGAAGTAAAAAAATTAAAAGCCATCTTCCCCGTCATTGGCCCTATCAGTAATCTGCTAACTCAAACTATTAAAACTAAATTAACCATTCGATATAAAAATGAACTTCAAAATGGTTTAGAAATGTCTATTAGTAATACACTTGTTTACCCAATCTTTTCAAAAAAACTTAAGATCAATTTTTAAATACTCTTATTTAAAATACTTACCATATAGTGTCTTATTATATATAGCAATAATAGGTAGTGCTTAAAATTATATAACCAAAAAATTCACATTTTTTTCAATATTAGTATAAATTTATCTAACCTTGACATTTCTATGAAAGAAGAGAATATATTACTATAATCACAGAAGTAAAAATATTAATAAAGTGGCAGTTACCTTGATAAGACCCTTCCATCAAATTCTACTTTCTGAGAAAGGTCACTCTCTGTTAACGTGGAGGTGGTTCTTACCCTGTCAAGACACATTTTGTAAGTCATTGTTTTAGAGCAATTGCAATTGATACAAATGACAAGGGTACCAAAGGGCTATGGCAATATTTTGAAATGGCACAGATTAAAAATGAAAATTCAAAAATGTGATTCTCTAAAGACACAAAAGACATAGTGCCCCAAGCCACTGTCGTTCCCTTCTATCCCCTTTCTCTTCCTTTGCTGTTACACCCTTACTAGACAGTCTATGCTGGCTTGGCATGTGCTGTAGCTGCAGACCAAGCCTACACACCAGCTCGAGCCGTTTCTAACCCTGTTCTAGTGTCTTCCTCCCAGCATAGAGCTTGGTTTCTTATGGCCTGCAATTATGACCGACTAAAGCGGTTTTGCCAATAAACTCACAGGAAAGCTTCTTGTCCTTAGGAGATGGGAGGATGGGCAGAGGTTCCTGCAAATGAACACTAAGGGGAGTGAGTTCATGTATGTCATGTATGATGACAGAGGCCGCTACAGCCCAGAGCTGCAGCACCACTGAGACCATAAGACCAAAAACAACATGTGCCTCCTTCCAAGCAGCTCAGTGACTACACAGGGAGACAAATCCTGACACACTGAGCCCTTTCCATCAGATTTTCGGTAACAGGCAGAAACAATGGAGGGAAAGAGTACTGGATGAATGAACCATGTCAGGATCTGGATATATCAACTATATGTCATCATACTCTATACAGAGCATTGCTGACCTTCTAAAGGCTCCTAGCCCTAAAAGTCTTTAAAGTAGGAAGAGAAACTCAAATGTGCACCCTTTCATACCCTATACTTAATGGTGTCCTTTATCTTAAGAGATGAGAGTCAATGATGTGCCCTAATTTTCTGAAATTCTAATCTAATTTTCTGAAATTCACTGCAGGAATAGCGAAATAGCAATGTATGATAGTAGGAATATGGGCAGCAGTCATTGGAAACAGGCAAAGCTTTGCCTCTGTGGTGTCTAGGTCCCACAGAATGGAAGCTGGAGATAGGAACCAACAGCCTGCTAACCCAGCGAGAGTTTGGGAAGACAGGGAGGAGCCCTGCAGGCTGCATTATTATCTTAATGCAGTGTAAGCCATTGGAACTAATGAAGTCATCCATCGTTCACTATGTTCCTTGAACGACTTTAAATGCTGGGAAAACAGCCGCAGCAATACCGGCTACCATTTATTGAGGCCTTTGTAGACACTAGCCACTAGTGAGTCACTTTAATATGCAGCGGTTTATTTAATGCCTGCAATAAAATTTAAGAGTAAAATACTGAGGTAAGCACTACTATCCCTGTTTAATAAATGTGTTTATCATGGAAGACAGGCTAAGTAGTTGCTTACAGCCGTGGGAGCCTGTGACAGATCTGGAAAACAAATTACTTCCTAGCAGTGAGCAAAGGTGAGGTCATCGCATCAAGGAGCCTGGAGCCATCACAAAAGAACACAAGCAAATACATATTTATACTATGAAATGCAGAGTGCCACAGGAGGTCCCAGGTGCCCAGGAAGTGGCACAAATGCTTCTCTAGGTAAGTTCTGAATCAGTTCAAAAGGAAGACTTAAGCACACTGAATACGACCTGAAGATGGCTGTTGTCACTGACAAAGTTGGTGGAAAGCACGGCCGAGGCATGCAGTGACAACAGGCTAAGTGTGCGGCACTAGGATGACACAGACTAACAGCTCCTCTTTACTGATGAAAAGCCTGTGAAACCTGATACAAGGATGAAATGGATGCATCTGCAGGAAGCTGACTCCAGAGAAAAGAGAAGACAGGGCTTGCTATACATGCGAATCCTACTGCCTCCTCCTCCTACTGCCTCCTCCTCCTCTTCCTCCTCTTCCTTCTCCTCCTCCTCTTCCTCCTCCTCCTCTTCCTCCTCTTCCTCTTCCTTCTCTTCCTCTTCCTTCTCTTCCTCTTCCTCCTCCTCCTCCTCCTCCTCCTCCTCCTCCTCCTCCTCCTCCTCCTCCTCCTTTCTCCTTATCCTTCTTCTTCTCCCCCTCCAGGGAAAACAAAAGAGTGGGAAGCCATGGATCTGAAAATCCTAATGGATAAGCACCATGGGATTTTCTGAACTGGATTGACTTTAAACAAGCTGTATGTATTTGTTATGAAGCAATACTTAGACAGGTGCAAAAAAACAGATGAGACCTGAAAAACAGGCTACAAACCATCTGTGCACTTATGACAATTTGACACACAATATAGTAAAATTAAGACTCAGGGTGGTGTTTACTCTCAAGTAGGTTCAGATTTCTTAAGAGAAGGGGCAAAGGATACTGATGATCTCAGAACAGATTGGACAATTTGTCAAACTCCACATGAGGATATCTGGATGAACAATGCGCACGTGAAAATTAATCAGCATCATTAGTCTCCAGTGAAATGCAAAATAAAAGCACCAGTACACATGCAGTAGGAGAAAGACAATGAAAAAGACAGGTAACACCAGGTGCTGGCAAAGATGTACAGCAATTACAATCAGACCACGCATCCTGCCTCCGAGATTACTACTTGACAGTATCTTGTAGAGCTGAACATGAGCATGCTAAATAGTCCAGAAAGGCTAAGTATTCCCTCAGCATAAGGGAGTATGTGTGTTTACCAGGAGGTATACACAAGCAAGTTCACAGCACTATGATTCATAAGTCACCAAGCGTGTTAAGCATCTGGGAATGGTAAGCTGTGGTTTATTCATATGATGGGATGATGGGCAGCAATGATAAAATTAAAAAAAAAAAAAAAACAACTACAAAGGACAACATCCTAAAGATGATGTTGAGGAAAAGGCATCAGGCAAACTTCACTGAGAGTCTTTATAAAACATCACATTAGATTGATAACAATGATTATGAGGAAGAAGAGGAAAGTCAGATAAACAGATAGATAGTATTGGAGGAAAAACAGCTAGACACAGGGCTAGAGAGGTCAATCAGCTGTTAAGGGCATGTGACTTCCCTTCTAAATTATAAATGTAAAAACTTGGAATGCAAGGAAGGTAGAATAAAAAATTTAAGGAGACAGCACTGAGGTCTGAAATTCCAAAACTTTTATGTCTCTTCGTATGGTTTTAAAAGCATGCAAATGCATTCAGTAAAGCACAGAAATACATTCTAACAATGCATCATGAAGCTTTTCTTACTTCGTTTCATGGAGAGTTCGTCTCCTAACTCGAAGTGGCACCCTCTCTGAGTCTGGAGGGACATGAGAACTCTCTTGTTCCTCAGTGTTTAAACCTTGTTCTGGATCACTGATGACAGCCCTGAGTAGGAAGACACAAAACCTGGAGTCTGGCATGACAAAATGTGTGCTCACTTATTTCCAAGCAGTTGGAAAATGTCAGACAGACACCAGATGGCAGTTTGTCCCGTTATCACAATAAATATTTGTCATATATGAGTATACTTGGTTATTAAAACACTGTCCATGAAAGGTGAATACAGTTATTTGCATTTTCATCCAAAAAGAAAGTAAGAACACCTAGAAACTCTGAAGGGAAACAAGAGCTTCAAGACAAGAGTCTTTCTCTTAGTACTCTTTAGACAGACACTTTGCTGTTTCTGCTAACACTGGGAAGAATATTGGTAAAGAAGATTTGCTCTAGTTTTCTTCCCTGTTTCTGTAAAAGCGCTGATCAAAGGCAACTTGAGGAGGAAAAGGTTAATTTCGTCTTGCACTTTACAGTTCATGACTAAGGGGAGCCAAAGCAGGAGCTTGAAGCAGAATCCAAGAGGAAGGATGCTTACTAGTCTTCTCCCTGGCCCTGGTTGTCTACTTGACATATCTAGGAAGTAGGAACCTCCAATGAAGAATTGTTTCTATCAGACTGGCCTGTGGGCATGTCTATGAGGGTGTTTTCTTGATGGTTAATTGACGCAAGAGGACCCTAGCTCTCTGTGATTGGTGCCATCCTTAGGCGGGTGTCATGGGCTATGACTGAATCTAGGAGATGCAGAATTCGTGATGAACAAGGGCTGAGAATAATGGTTCCAAAGAGAACAGCCAAGTGCAGTGAGCAGAACGCCAAGCGGACCGGAGAACATGGCTTCAGAAGGATGCAAGGTCTCAGTGGAGACAGACACTGCTGATGGGCCAAGATGAGAACCACTTTTCTTATGAAAAGAAAGAGACATCTTACAGACAGTGACCTCACAGAACTTGCTGGCACTTAGGCAGTATATGGAAGGCCTTAAGTTCAATCTCCTGCACCAAATGCAAAAAAGGAAAAAAAAAAAAAAGAATATGCTAATCAGATGTGGATAGCCACCAAACTAAACATTTTTTTGTCACGCTATAATGTATCACTTTATGTACATTTCATACAGTTTTCTGAGGGATTTAAAAAATATTGACAACTACTTTCACAGTTCCCAACTCTACACAATTCACCCTGTTTACCACAGTGACTCTGTGGGATTTTCATTTCTAATGGAAAGATAAGATGCTCATCACCATTTGGAAACCGTAGCAACTGGCTCAGAGGTAAGTCCTGGTTTCAACAAGATATCTTACAAGTCTCCTTAAATGATAGCACATCTTTGAAAAGTAATTTTCTACAGGTGCTATGACAAAAAGCCAATATCATGTGAAAATCAATATAGGTCAGAAGGTAACTCTAAATAATTCTATGGTGCCCCAAAGCATACATCCCATTAGAAAGTAATTCTACAAATCTAATGATTAAATAAAAAATGTTGTCTTCTAATTCATATGCAATTCAAAAGTCCATTAAGTTGCCAGGAAGTAATTAAGTAGTTTAAATAAAAATATTTAATAAAGACAATAAGAATGTGTGTGTGTGTGTGTGTGTGTGTGTGTGTGTGTGTGTGTGTGTGTATGCACATGCATGCATCTGGGCCTGCATGCCTGGGAATACATGATCATGTGGATGCATATGTGGGCCCATGTGACTGGACTCCAGCGGTCAAACTCCGGTGTTACTCCTCAGGAGCCACCCTTCCTGTGTTTTGAGACAGGGTCTCACACCAGCCTGGAGCTCACCAAGTAAGCCAGGCTGGCTGACAAGCAAGGGCCAAGGACCCACCTGTCTCCTCCCCTGCATGGAAATTACAGACACTTGCTACCACGCCTGTCTTTTTCACATTGGTCCTGAGGATTTAAAGCAGGTCCTCCTGCTTCCATGGCAACTATTTCATAGACTGAACTATCTCCCCAGCATTTCTACTCATCTATTTTTTTTTTTAAAGTCACTAAAATGAAAAGAGTGTAGTGAACACTTTTTTACGAACCGGTTGACAAGCATATGGGCGCCTTGCAAGAAAAAGACATTTAGTGGTCAGTTTCAGAAGAGAGGACACTTATGAGCGACGAGCCTCACCTGGATAAGTGGTCTATCATCATTTGCTCAGCAACAGATTGCTTCTTCTTCTCTACAGCCACAGTTTCCTGAGAAGAGAAAACAAAAACAACTTTATTGTCTGCAAAGCAGAACTGTTAACACACATTATGAAATATGAATGTTTTTTTCTGATTGTTCCCATAAGTATAGGTTACTATTGTTAATGTTAAATTCTGATTAGTCAATCTTTTTCTTTTAATTTGGTTTTTCAAGAGAGGTTTTCTCTATGTAACAGACCTGGCTGTCCAACAACTTCACTTTGTAGACCAGGGTGGCCTCTAACTGATAGAGATCTGCCATCCTCTGTCTCCCAAGTGCTAGGAATAAAGGCATGTACCACTGCCCAGCTTTATTTTTTTTAAGACTTATTTATTTATGTACTTTATGTATGTGAATGCTCTATCTGTATGTACACTTGCATGCCAGAAGGCGGCACTAGATTCCATTACAGATGGTTATAAGGAATTGAACTCAGGAACCCTGGAGGGGCAGCCAGTGCTCTTAACCTCTGAGTCATCTCTCCAGCCCCATTAAATCTTAAATTACCACTCACTAAAAAAGAATGCACTAAAATTTCAGCAGACATCCTGCTCCATTTCCAACAAATTGCCTTGCATTTCACGGTCAGAACAAAGAAGGAGAACGTGGTGGCCCTTTTTCTCTATGAGCCCCCTGGTGAGACATCTTGCAAAACCCATCTCAACTTGCTGTAGGGAGATCCTCAACATGAACACACACACACACACACACACACACACACACACACACACACACACACACACACAGAGGGGCACTTTTGTCTAAACAAGTCACAGTAGAGAAGACAAACAGAACTGAAGTCATTCAGTTTTCATCACAAACCTGAATAAAGCTGCTGAGATGGTTCAGCGGGCAAAGGCACCTGCTGTCAAGCCTGATGATCTGAGTTCAATCCCTGGGACCCCCATGATCAAAGGCGGAGCTGACTCCTGTAAGTTGTCCCTGACGATCAAGGGCTCGCTGTGGCATAGGCATGCCCACATTCATACATGCTCAAATATATTAATCAATTAACATTAAAAACTCACATCTTAGAAAGAACAATCTCTGCCTTGCACATAATGAATTAATAATAATAATAATTTGTCTTGATTACTGATTGTGTTAAACTGTCTTCATAAATGCTTCCTTCTGGATACAGCATGACTGCTGTACTCATAGACCCAGGGCAGCAAGAGATACTTGCACAAGACAAGATAACCAAAATTCTGGCCCAGGTGAGGGAAGTGCTCCCCAGCCCCACTGCTTTCTGGGAAGCTACTGGTAACTGATAGCAGCTAAAAGAAGAAGAGTCATCCCTCTTTGAAGGTGTGGTCATTAGCAGGCTTATCCTGCTCCCGCTGACTGTCCCACACCCATACATATACAACACTAATCAGACTTAGTGTGTGCTCCCCCCTCTCTCTCTTCCCTCTCTCTCCCCTCTCTCTCTTCTCCCTCCTTTCTCCTCTCTCTCTCTCTCTCTCTCTCTCTCTCTCTCTCTCTCTCTCTCTCTCTCTCCCCTGTTTCCCCCCTGTCTCCCCCCTGTCTCCCCCTTTCTCCTCTCTCCTCTCTCCTCTCTCCTCTCTCCTCTCTCCTCTCTCCTCTCTCCTCTCTCTCTCTCTCTCTCTCTCTCTCTCTCTCTCTCTCTCTCTCTCACTCACACACACACACACACAAGACATTAAGTTGAGAGGTGGATATGTTGTGGGAGATAAGGGAAGAAGTTGGGAGGAACAAATAGGGGCAAATATGGTCATATTTTGTTTATGTGTATATGGAATTCTCAATGAAAAATATTAAGAATTATAAAAACTGTCTTCACATTATTTTTTTTTTACTTTCCAGCTCACCTGGAAGTATGTTTTGCTACTTATTGAGGCATGTTCTGGTGTCAGCATGTAATTCCTGTCATCTCTACTCATCACACCAATAAATAAAAATAAGTATGTTGGTTTTGTTTTAAAGAGAGGCTTTGCAACCATAGTTTTGTTTGAAGCAGACATAAAATAGTAAATAACAATATCAAAATCATAGCAGCAAAATAAAAAGTAAAGAGTCCTTAGAAACCTAAGACATGGACACAGTCACCTGCATGGCCTAAAGTTAAATTTCGCTTTTATTTGGCAGAAATTTAGGATGTAACATTCATACATCCAAATCAGCCCCAAATAGAGTTTATATCACTTCATAGCCACATTCTGTTCTGTTTTCTAAAATCACATTACAATTTTCATCTAATAATAAATTTAGAGTGGCAATTAAATAGAAATTAAATAAAGCAATGTACACTTTATGATATTGAAGGGTGGTACAAGGAGTAGACAATAACTAAAACATACTTAACGTATATACAGAAAAAAAATCCACGTTGGCCAAAACGTAGTTGTAAAACCCAAGAACAAGCAGAAGAGGGTGATTGGTAGCTATCATGGAAAGTCTGGATTGAGCGCTAAGGTTCATGGTGGCTTAGACTTCCTGTCAAATATTGGACCCTCAACAACACTAATTTAGAGGTCTGCATGCATGACGCAGCTTAATAGCACAGGTGACCTGTCCACGCTGCAAAAAGTCTCAGAGGGGCTTGAGAAGAGGGTCATCAAAAATCACAGCTCTGTTCTCTGTATAAGTCGCCAAAAACTAGATCAAGGCACTTCCCCGGGCTTTTTTGCAATCAACAGGTATTGGTTGCAGATGCCTTGAAAGTTCACTCAGACAAATATGTCCATGGGAGGGGGTGGGCACAAAACAGATACACGGGAGTATATCATTTCTTTACAATGGCATCATCAAGTGCGCCTCGGGCTTGCGTGATGATGCCATTGTAAAGAAATGAAATCTCCTCATAGCCAGATGGTTCAGGGTTATGCCAAGTACAATATCTGTGGGACTTAGGTACTGGCAACACCCACTTCAAACACAACTTTGGGGGATAACAGTCAGCCTTATCTGGGACAGAATTTTGCCTTGTGAGTAGCTTTTGTTGTTTTTATATGATAACCTTGGTAATGCTCTTTATCCCTCTAAACATAAATACCTGAACAATAAAAGGCACAGAAAACTGCTTGTGTGGCTCATCTAAAAAAAAAAAAATCAGTCTCCCCATCCTTCTATGAAATCCACTGTGGACTGATTCTGGATGACAGCAACCAAATGTCTATATCTTGATTGTTTTTTCCCCTTAAACCACAGGTTCTCAACCTGTGGGTCATGACCACAATAGGAAGGGGGTCACACATCAGATATCCTGAATATCAGATATTTACATTACAATTCATTACAATGGGAAAATTACCATTATGAAGTAGCAACGAAAATAATTTTATGGTTGGGGTCACTACAACATGGGGAGCCGTATTAAAGGGTCGCAGCATTAGGCAGGTTGAGAACCAGTGGCTTACATCCTAACACTTACATAGCTGGGAAAGCATATTGCTTTGTTATTATTTAGGCCATCCAAACCTTTCCAAGCTTTCCAAGTTTGTGAGTTATCTTGTTGGTGTTTTATCAACCTTTGAGGAAGTCTAAGGGGTTAATCTCTTGGCAGTTAGGGAGGATCAGAGGACTTCACCTTTGAGCAACCTTCCCGCCCCCCCACACACACTTACTACAGGACACCAGAGAAGTGTGATAATTATCTATGCATTACAGGCCTGGCCTAAGTAATAGTCATCAGCTTGACTGATTTTGAAAAAAAAAAAAAGACACATAAATTTAATATTAAAAGTGTGTGTGTGTGTGTGTGTGTGTGTGTGTGTGTGTGTCCATATAAACCATCTCTGTGCAGGTCAGATGACAAACTGGGGTATTAGTCTCCAGAGTCCATCTACCTTTTTATGTTTTTTTTTTTTTTTTTTGACAGAGTCTCTCATTGGCCTGGAGCTCACCAATCAGGCTAGACCAGTGGTTTTCAACCTTCCTAATGCTGAGATCTTTAATGCAGCCCCTCATGTTGTCATGACTCCCCCCACACTCTAAAATTATTTTCATTGCTACTTCATAACTGTAATTTTGCTACTGTTATGATTCATAATGCAAATTTTGAAGATCAAGGTCTGCCAAGGGGGTCATGAGCACAGGTTGAGAAGCGCTGGGCTAGACAGCTGGGCCACTGTGCCCCAGGATCAGCATAGCTCTACTCCTAACATTAGGACTTCAAGTGCGTACACTCAGCTTTGGTCATGTGGGTTCTAAGCATCAAACTCAAGGCCTTGTGATCTCAAGGCAAATACTTCCTAACTGAACCATCCCTCTGGCCCAAAAGTCTACAGTCTTCATTTTTCTTTTTCTTTTTTTTTTTTTTTTTTTTTGAAACAGGGTTTCTCTGTGTAGCTTTGGAGCCTGTCTGGGGACTGGCTCTGTAGAGCAGGCTGGCCTCAAACTCACAGAGATCCACCTGTCTCTGCCTCCCAAGTGCTGGGATTAAAGGCGTGCGCCACCACCCAGCTACAGTCTTCATTTTATCTAAAGAAAACTTACTTGACTCCTGGATTATTCCATAACTGGCCTAAATGTCTATAATATTTATAGCTCATGAGTTGTATACATGTGTGCATAAATATATACATATACATGGGTTTTGAGGGAGAAAAGTAAAAGGAGAAATGTTGTAATTAAAACATAATCTTAAAAATAAACCAAAATATTAGGCTTATTTTTGTGACAAGAAACTGGTATCAAATTCAAAGCATACTAACATAATGGCCAATAAATATTTTGAGCAGAGTAAACTAAATTTTCACAAACTCAATCATTCAAAACAAATTTTGCTCAGAAAATATACCTAACACAAGTAAGTTGTTTATAAAAAGCAAGGACTCAATTTACATATCAATGAGTAGTTAACCTAGTCCAAATTCACTGTTATAATTCTTTACTCAATTATAACTGTAAAATCTTGGAGTGTAAGTACCTTAATGACTTATCAAATAAACAAAACTGCTGATGGCTTACCGCATCGGATTTCCTTGCACTGTTCCTTATACGGTAAGGGCTATCTGCAAAACCTTGCTGTAGGAGGGCTTTCCTATCCAAAGTCATAAGGTCGTCCACACTGGCTTCTTCAGCCTGATCACACTACACAATGAAAGCCATAAACAAACCATCAGGCACATATTCACAACACCTGCTTTTAACAAAACCAGAGAAGAGATAACCAGGAACTAGACCAAAGGCTGTGTGAGAATTAAGAGTACAAGCCTGTCTTGGGATGCAGTTCAGCTAGATGACCTTTCTGAGACTCATTTTAGTCATAATTGGGAATAACTGTGGATATTATATCAAAAATGGTATGTGAGATGATAAATGCTTCATGCTTACAAAGTACCTGATATACAGTAAACATTAAGGAAAAGACAGAAATGGCCATAATTACCATTGTACACATTGAGTCCTTAACATTTTCATAAGCCTGTGGCAAAAAGAGGAAGTCCTGTGTGGTATGAAGTCCTGAGGGGATGTGTGTTGTTGACATGGGCACAGTCATGTTAAGGACCAATGCCTCAGCCCCGTGGGAGGTCTCAAAGCCTTCCCCAGGCTAGGCTCAGGGAAATGGCAACGCCTTCCCTCCTGGTCCAAGTGCCAATATCCATTAGGTGATCAGAAAATGTCCATCATAGCTTTCCCCTTCCAGACATTTTCAGCCTGAGGACTGTCCCCTGCAGAGATGGCTCTGATGGTTAGCCAAACCTGCCTCCTCATTCAGCAGCTTAGGATAACCCTAGCTCCTTGTTTATCGGGATGAATAACTCCACCTCCCTGTTCAACTCTACATGATAAACAGGCTGAGCTTCTGGGGTGATGTGGGTTTTCCACTGAGAGCCCAGTCTACCCAATCCCAGTTTTTCTGTGTCCATGAGATTTTCCTTCCTTCATTCCCTCACTGCCAAAGTCAGGTCAATCCTTGGAGCCACAAGGAGCAAGGCTATTCTCCATAAAGGTATATTCAAAAGTACTAAGGTAGTCTTTGGGATTTCAAAAAGATAAACACCAAAACTTTCTAAAAATGGGAGATATGTAACTGCATATATATATATATATATATATATATATATATATATATATATATATATATATATATATATATATGCAACTAGTCAAGAACCTGATGGACTTCAGGACTCTCTCCTCCAAGATTTCTCTTCACTATCCATCTTCCTTGGAAGGTCACACATATAAGAGTATAAGAATGAAGTTTTCTGTGTGAAAGATACTAACAATAGAGCTTTGGGTTTGTTGTGAAGATTAGCCTAGTTGATATATGTAAATTACTTCAAATACCCCTGGCTTATGGAAATAAAGGTTCAATATTAAGCTTTCTAAATTAACAGCAGAAATGGCATTTCTAAGACACAGGCATTGTTCACTTTAAATTTCATTCATACTTTACAAAGGCTCATGTTACCTTTTCATTCACCTTGAGTCTTGATGTGTCTGGTATGCGAGTGGTTTTTGACTTTTCTGCAGTCCTCTGAAGGTACTGTTTATAACCTTCTTTCATGTCAGTTGCATATTGCTGATATTTTAGCTTGTACTTGCCTGTTGGTGCTGGCAAATCCTCAGGTATTGTGTCCTGTTCCTAGAGGCAAAACAAAGTCTGCTGTCCATGAGAAAAGTATTCTGTTCCTAATATTTTTATTGATTATTGGGGAATTTCACTTCATAAACAAACCTGGAACACACTCACTTCCCAGTCCTCCCAGGCCCTCCCCACAACCCTTGTGACACACATCCCCCAAGGGGAGAATAATAATAATAAGCCCAATTTGTGTTGCTCATATATTCACTGGTACAGGGTCAAACTCCCAGTGAACAGCCTCTTAAAGAAAACTGAGTACCTCCCCATCTGCACCCCTACCAGAAGTTATTAATTATGGAGAGCTACATTTCAGCATCCTTACCACAGTTTTTCAGAGTTCTCTTTGATGGCCAGAAAAGGGCTTTTGTTTTTTTTTTAACTTTTTGGTTTTTGGGGGGTTGTTTGTTTGTATGGTTGGTTGGTTGGTTTTTTTTGTTGTTGTTTTTCCCCAGACAGGGTTTCTCTGTATAGACCTGGCTGTTCTGGAATTCAAGCTGTAGACCAGGCTGGCCTTGAATTCACAAAGATCTGTCTGCTTCTTCCTCCCAAGGGCTGAGATTAAAGGCATGAGCCAGTATCACCCAGGCAGAAAAGTGTGGTGGGTATTGTGTTCCCTGAAATACTGTGTGTTCCCTGAAATAAACATATCTGGGGTCAGAGAACAGACAGCCACTAGAACAAAGCCAAAAATGGTGGCTAGAAAATGGGAAGAGTAAGCCATAACAGAAGTTGGGCAGTGGTGGTACACGCCTTTAATCCCAGCACTTGGAAGGCAGAGCTAGCTGGATCTCTGAGTTCAAGGCCACTTTAGAAACATCTAAGCATGGTGGTCCATGCCTTTAATCCTAGAAACCCAACCTTTAATCCCAGGGAGTGGGGGCAGAAAGAGAAAGGTATATAAGGCGTGAGGACCAGGAACTAGTAAAGTAAAGCATGTAGTTAGTTAAGCATTTGGCTGGTTAAGCGTTCAGGCTTTGGAGCAACACAGTTCAGCTGAGATTCATGTGGAGGAGGACTCAGAAGCTTCCAGCCTGAGGAAAAAGGATCACCTGAGGAACTGGCAAGGTGAGGTAGCTGTGGCTTGTTCTGTGTCTCTGATCTTCCAGCATTCACCCCAATAACTGGCCTCAGGTTTGATTTTATTAATAAGAACTTTTAAGTTTCCTACTACAGAAACTTTTCTTATTATTTTTTAATAGTAATTTTCTTGTTGACATTGCCAGGCTCACCATTTACTTAAGTTTTTTCTTAGGTATTTTATGTAGGTTTTTTTAAATTTTCTGATCAAAGCTGTCCTAGGAATTAGAAACTAACAACACTAAGAAGCACTGGTCGCCATTTCTAGAGTAGTACCATATTTTACCCCCCTAGTATTTTGTGGTTGGTTGCTTGTCAAATTTCCATTGTAACAAGAGATAATAGATAGAGTCAGTGAACATTCACTCAGTCTTAGACAAGCGCAGGTACTGATATATATATATATATATATATCTCAACCCAACTCTTACAGAGTTTTGAGGAGGTCAAAGTATAACAAAAAAAAAAAAAAAAAAAGACTGAGGTCACATTTAGAGTAACAGCCATTGAAACATACAGACTAAGGTGGTATTATTTATTACTATTATTATTGATGAAGTAAAATTATTTTCCAACTCCATCATATTCTAGGAGCTTAAAATCTGAACTAATTTCTAAGAAATCAATGTTCTGTCATTCAAATAATAAGATATGATCTCATTTCTTACATTTTTTTAATTCCTGTCACCCATATTTAGATACACCTGCAATTTCCCAACTTTACAGTAACTACTTAAGATGTCATTCCCATATTTAAAAACTATCAGTATTAAAAACTATAAGTAACATTCTTGGAAATTTTTATATGCAAACTATGTAAACCAAGCAGAGCATAGACCAACGGGCAAAGAGTTTAAGCCGAGGACAGCCCTAGTAATGGGTAGGAACAGTGAAACACATACTGACCACTTCGTTTAGATGATGTTGAGTATATGGTCTTTGACATGGCATAACCCAACCCAGAGCAGAAGGTAACTGTGGCGGCTTGAGATGAACATGCACTGTACTACATGGTGCTTGTGAAAAATTATCCTGAAACAATAAAATGGCATGATAGTGCACCCTCATGGGTGCTACTGTGGTCAAATGTTTATTACAGTAAACAGAAAGTTAGACTTACCTCCTCATCAGAGTCAACAAGGCTTCCCAAATCAAGTGGCGGGACCCTAAAAGAAATAATCTATACAGCTCATAAAATTTAAAGTGAGTCTGTAATAACAGAAAACGCATTATCAAATACATTGTCTACACAGAGTCACAATTAAGCTAGTGGTGAGTTGGCAACTACGGCATGGCAGGAAGTGTTGTCGTTTTTTGGATAAATGTTTATTCAGTACCTTTTCAAACTGATGATTAAATACAATCATTACTAATAAAATATAATAATAAAATGTACAAATTTATAACTAAATAAATTATATTCAGAACAAGGGTGGGGATAAGGAGGTGCCTCAATGACCAAAGCATTTTCCAGGCAGAACAGTAGTTCAGATCCCCTGAACCCACATGAAAGCTAGGCAGGTGTGGCAGCTGCTTGTCAGCAGCCCTCAGGAGAATGAGAAGGGTTCCCCAAAGCACAGATGCACAACACACACATCTACAGACACACGGGAAAAGAATGAAGGCAGTAAGTGCTCCAAATCCACTGTTCTAATGGTTTTCCTGCTCTACTGTACATGCCCAAGGGTAACTTGTGTTCTGCTGAGGTGAGGATATAACAGGTTAATAAGATCTGTATCTGTGTCATAATATAACTGCACATGTCCCATCCCAATTCTGTTCCCCTGAAGCCAGCATTGGATTGTTTCCAAGGAAATCAGCACATACAATGAATCAAGAATTGATTTACTATTTTGTTGACTTCTGAGACTTAAAAAGTGGAGGGAGAAATATTCATAATGCAAATCAAATGAAATACACCGTATATGTAGCTGTCAAGTAGTGGAGAGCTGTCTTAGTTAGGGTTCCTATTGCTGCAGTGAAACACCAGGACCAAAGAGCAAGTTGGGGAGGAAAAAGTTTATTTGGCTTACACTTCAGCATCGCTGTTCATCACTGAAGGAAGTCAGGACAGGAACTCAAACAGGGCAGGATCCTGGAGGCAGGAGCTGATGCAGGGGGTGTTGCTTACTGGCTTGTTTCCTATGGTTTTCTCAGGCCACCTTCTTATAGAATCCAGGACCAGCAGCCCAGGGATGGCTCCACCCACCATGGGCTTGGCCCTTCCCCATTGATTAATAATAATAATAATAATAATAATAATAATAATAATAATAATGCCTTACAGCTGGATCTCATGAAGGCATTTCCTCAACTGAGGCTCCTTCCTCTGATGAGTCTAGCTTGTGTCAAGTTGACACACAAAACCAGCCAGGGCAGTGGCACAAAAGAATATTCAGTAATATCATTTTAAGCATTCAAAATTGGTTTCACCAAGAAACCACTCATAATATTTTGTAGCAAATAGAAATATCAACCAACATTCAGCTTGCAACTGGTTCATCACTATAGCTATAGGCTGATTACAGCTATTCAGGGAAAAGCAAGGCATTCTATGGGTACAAATTGGCTAAAGGGACTTTATAATAGTTTGACTATTTTATTAGCTGTATAAATTTATTGCTATATATAATTCACTTAACAAAAGCTTTGATTAACTTAACATATGCTTACTTTTTATAATGAGCAAATAAAAATGTATAGTAAATACTTAATAAATTTTCACAACTGTAAAACATATATTAGCACACAACTGGAACACCATTTGCTACACTCTCTTTGACACACCCCCTGCTATATTATCTATATTGTGTGTTCAGTGTGTAAGCATAACTTTTTACTTAAACATAACTTAAATTTCACATTTAGCTTAAGATAAAGATATCTATCATGTAGAAACAGATGAAATGATTGACTTTGCTTATTTTTAGTCTATAAAAAGTATTAATGTGGTGTGAGTCGACCTAACAAATTACATATCTTGTAATCTAAACTATATGAAAAGTACACTTCAACATATTTAATACTTTACAAATAATGTATGACATTCTAAATAAAAAAATAAAGCTTTAATAATATCAGTAACATTCTCATATGCTTCAGCATAACAGTTTTAAACACAGGTAAAGTTACTATTCTATGACATTTAACTATGTCAATCACAAAATGAAGAATGTCATAAATATGCATTTAATATGTGCATTTAGAGTAGGTATACTTACTCTGATTTTATACATGTATCAAAATACCCTACAGAATTCCTAAACTCATACAGTTTTGTGATGTTATGTATCATTTTAAATTAAACTTGAATTTTAAAAGGACAAAATGAATTTTCTAAGAAAGAATTTATTTTTTCAGGAAATGTGAGAACAGTATTAAATAAGAAAAACAGAATATTATCCATATCCCTATTATCCTATTAAAAGAAGTTTTTCAATTCTGGAATGATAATATTCAGGCTTTCTCTATGTAGGTGTTTCTGCAGTTCACAATAAAATTTATACGTATATAGTTTTTAACTACTCAAACTATCATAAACATGTGCCAGTTCAGCAATAAAAATGTGAAGAAATGTAGCTCACACAGGTAGGCATGGATGCTGGATTGCCCATGATCTGGAAGTCCATCCTTGCTTTAATTGAGAGAGAGAGAAAGAGAGAGAGAGAGAGAGAGAGAGAGGAATCAGTGTGCATTATACATTAAAAGTATACATGCATTAAGTCATGACTGGATGCGATTCAAGACAATTTTTTTTTTTAAAAACACCATAGAAAATGTGCCTCCCAAGACTCTCCTCATTGTATTTAAGATACGGAGAAAATGATAACGCAGATAATGGCCACCTTCCCAAGACTATGTCAGCTCTGAAAGATATGCCCTCAAGCAAGACTAGAGCAGGCAGGAAGACTGTAACAGCCAGAGGACTGGGATGTTCCCTGTTAGGTATATACATGACAGGAAAGTTGTACCCATGGACCCTCAATGGCATGGTTGTTTAACCAAGACCTGAAAAATAAAAACACCAGTTGACATGCCATTGTGGATGGAGGAAATCTTTCAAGGCCCCACTCCTACACAAAGAGCTACAGGCAATAAATAGCTGCTGAGACAGAGAGAGAGAGATCCCTCTTCTCCAGGGAAAAGCCTTGATGAGTTAACTGATCCCAAGTAGTTAGCCCTAAATACGTATACATATGAACACCACTAAAGGGACTCAGCAGGTTCTATTTATAAATTATATATATATATATATATATGTATTATAATAAAGAGTAAGCGGCCATGTAGAAAGGAGTTTGGGGAGCGTGAAAGAAGGAAGGAAGTGAGGGAGTAGAAAATCATAAATCATATAAATATAGTACTAATATATGAAATTATCAATAAACAAATCAAATCACTACTAAATATGAAAGAGAGAAAGAGAGAGAAATTGCATTTAGTTGCTCCATGAAGAGAGTTGAGAAGAAGTTTCCTCACAATACAAATCCAGATGCTCTTCCTACACTAATGTAAAAGCATAAGGTGTGCTGTGCAAACATTTTAATTTGGGTTTAAATACAAAAATAGCAAGGGAGCGACTGCTATATGACCCATAGCTCTGTGGCTTGACGCTGTAGCCATGACTAGTGCCATTAACTTCTTCACCATTTTGCCTTTCAGAATTCTGAACACTCAGAGTGAGTGAAGGTGTCATTCTCAATGAATCGTTTTGTGGCAGCCTACACCTTCCTGCTTTAAATGTCTACGGCTTTCCTTTAAATATTTTTCTTAGTTGAATTTAATACTGTGAGAATATGACTCTCTTCTGTAAGACTAGAGGAGCTAATTCTTCATTTCATTTATGGTTGGGTCTTTAGTACCTAACATTATGCTAAGCAAGTTATGAGCACAAAATAAATAAAATTCAAGCGATTCAAGTCACTGAAATTCCATTTAAAATAAACAGTATACAATTTAGAAAAAGTTCAGTTTATGAGCTCTTAAATCTTCTTTTGTA
Organism: Onychomys torridus; assembly: GCF_903995425.1. Lineage (NCBI taxonomy): Eukaryota > Metazoa > Chordata > Mammalia > Rodentia > Cricetidae > Onychomys > Onychomys torridus. Next base: position 31,400,891 of record NC_050462.1, on the reverse strand, counting down.
CATAAGTTACACTATATCTTATATGAACACTAATACTTTCAGAGTATTTAATATATAAAATGGTTATAAGATGTGTGATTAAATATGCAGTTTAAAATGATGTACCATCCACTAGCATGTAATGGGGCAACATTGTAAAGAAAATAGTTATTTTCTTCTTTCTTTATATTTTCTTCTTTCTCTTATATTTTCTGTAAACACATGGGGATTTTGAAATAACAATGATAAAGCAATAATCTTAAAAATTTTGAAACTAAATCAATCAATGGCAAATTTTAAAATAATGATTATCTTCAATTTTGATAGCCCCAGACTTTCAAATCTAGGAAATGCTGATCCTAAATATTTGTGGGTGTGAACAATCATAACAAGAGGAAAGTTCAGTGGAAGCAACTGAAAGAATCGTGCTATAAGAGGAAAATTCCAGTGCTCACATACTTGTAGTGAATTCTTTCGTCGAGAAAACAGGCGAGGCTGGCTCCTAGATGCGGCCACTCCTTTAACCTCTAAATCCATTCAAATGTATGTATTTCTCATGCAATATGCTATACTTTAAAAAAAAATAAAATAAATGCAAAATGGTCATTTTTATTCTAATTTTAAATGACCCATACACAGTCTTTTTCCATAGAAAGAAATTGTGTTGAAAGGTTATGGCTAATAATAAATCTTTAATAATTTTATAAACTGAAATCAAGTTTGGGTGATGCAAATACATCACGCTTCATGAAAGTCTGCAGGATGGATGCCCAAGGAGGTCCATACCTTAATCTCTACACTCTGTGAACATGTCTCTTTCACCACAAAAGAGATACTTCAGGTGGAGTTAAACTTAAATTTTGATATGGGGAAATTGACTCTCTTGGGTTCACTGGCTCCACACGGGTTTTTAGAAGAGAAGATGCAGGAGGAACTGGGTGAGACAGAGAAGGTCGGAAGATGGAATCACAAGTCCGAGAGGAATACAGATGCTATGCATCTGCCACCAAAGATGGAGACGATGCTGAATGCCTTCTAGAATGGACAAGAGACAAGGAATGACTCCTCTCCAGGGACCTCCAAAAGGAACCAGTCCTGCTGGTAGCTTGTTTTTAGCAGTTCCAGAAAAAAAAAAAAAAAATGTGCACTGACCTCTAAGATTATAATACAATACATTTGTATTATTTACAGCCACCCCAGTCTATTCTAAGATTTTTAGAGCAAAACTGGGAAACTAATAATCTGCCTATCTTTCCTACCACATGATCTCATTCTTCTTTATACTCATTTCTCAAGCCATTATGGATTTTGATATTGTCAGAGTGGACTAACGAAAATATTTCTTCCAAAATGGTTCATAATGTATGAGATAAGCTGAACATTAGCGCCTTTCTCATCCTGATGGAATGATGTAGCATTTAGTAGATGGCAACAATATCTATTATTTCATGCCCAGTATACTCTAGCCCCAATTCTTTTGTACCTTATCTTTTATGTCCTCCCCATCCCACCCCAGATCGTTCTCCTCTAAAAAAAATCACTCACCTTAGGCCAGGAATCCTATGCTAATAGTAAATTCAAGATTATTTTGCAACCTAGAGAAAACATATTCTAAAAACGGGACAAATCATCAGATTTGAAAATAATCCTAACCATGCTTCAAGTGTCTTTTCAGTGACCTTTCAAAAGAAGCAACTTCTATGTTCTAAGCCCAAGGTCCATTATTTGATCATGTCACACAAGTTACTGCATTTATAGGGTAGGCTTGTGGTACAGTGGTTCTGGCACTTGCCTAACACATCCAAGGCCATGGGTTCAATCCTAGAACAAGTTACTGTTATCAACTGACAAGCTGTGGTGATTTTAATTAGAACGGCTCCCATAGGCGCACATGTTTGAATATATGGTCCACACTTGGTGGATTGTTTAGGAAGGACTAGGAGGTGTGTGGCCTTGGTGGAGAAGAGGCGCCTCTGGTGGTGGGCTTTGAGATTTCAAAAGACCGCTTTAGGTGCAGCCTGATGTAATCTCCCTGCTACTGCTCCAGTGCCATGCTTCCTTGCCTGCTTGCCTGCTGCCATGCTCCCTGCAGTGATGGTCATGAACTCACCCTCTCAGACTGCAAGCATGCTTCAGTTCAATGCTTTCTTTTATAAGGTGTCTCAGTCACAGTGCCTCTTCACAGCAACAGAATAGGCACTAATACACAAGCCAAAGTTGAGATGGAGATGTTGAGCAGCCAATGTACAGCTTTCTCTGACACACTACCAGCCTCCCAGTTTCAAACCTTAGTAATTATTGTAGCCATTCCAAATAATTGTATGACGTTTTAAATCACTTGACTTTGTTTGCAATTAATAAGAAGAGCGAATACAAAGTCCAGAATGTCCTGCTTCTACTGTCTCCCGGAATTCTCCAATGTCATTAACTTTCTGAATTTCTGATGTCCAATCACAACCATAAAAACTGGTATTTACTGCCCTTTGTATACCATAGATTCTTAAAAATGATTGTTACTTGATAGAAATTAATTCACTCCAAATGCCCATATACACTTGGAATATACCCATGTTGGATTCATTTCCCTACATCTGACTATGACGATAACAAGGCTGACATACAAGTCTTTCTGAAAACAATCTGGGAACAACTGGGTATTTGCAGCATGGAATAGCACCAAGTACTCTTCAGTCAAACTGTAAGCTTATAAAAGCCATGACTGCTGAGGCTGCTCACTTTTTATTTCAGAATTTAGCAGAGAACCTAGAAAATGAGAGAAGTCAGTCAATTAGGTGGGAGTTAACTCAGAATGAAATAGCAGAAAAGTGATTCATTCAGACACAAATAAGAGTGTCCAAAGAGAAATGCAGCTATAAGGGGCACACTGGAGTCTAGAGGATTAGCATCTGCCTACCAGCACCCTAATTAGAGAATCTAAAGATTTGGACAGAGCTTCTAAAGCTAAAATCACCCAAGCTCCTGATTTTTGTTTGTTTGTTTGTTTGTTGTTATTTGGTTTGGTTTGGTTTGATTTTTCAAGTCAGGTAGCTTTGCACCTTTCCTGGATCTCACTCTATAGCCCAGGCTGGCCTCGAACTCACAGAGATCCCCTTGGCTCTGCCTCCCAAGTGCTGGGATTAAAGGCGTGCACCACCACCACCCACACTCCCACCACCACCACCACCACCACCACCCGTCAAGCTCCCGATTTTTATACTGAGCAAGCTAAGACCCAGAAAAGTGAATGTCTCTTGGTTTAAACATGTGCCACTAATTACAGAGTCTGAATTCATACCCAGCCTCTGAATATTCTTCCAATATTCCACCTTTGCTTGGCACAGAAATCAGAGACCTCAGGAAGCAATTTGTTGTGAGGACTAAAGAATAGATGTTTTATGCAAATGGCTGAAAGCTGGGCTTTGGATTGTGTGGAGGGACAGCAAAGCTCCTGGCCCACTCAAACCACTTGAGGTATGAGATGCTATTGCTAGTGTGTAGTTACTATCGATGACTAATGTCATGGGTGATCTTAACCACAGGGTCACCACTTCATCCCTTCCTTGTTTCTTAACAGTGACCATTTCCACCTCCAGTTACTATTATTTCTCTCCTGATAAAAGTATCAGTGGCTTTGAATTCATTTATACAAATTTTAAGGAGTCAGAATATAAGTAAATAGAAGAGATAAAGGGAATCTAATCCAGTTCATAAACAAGGAAGAGGGAAGAGATTAATAAATACAGGTCAGTACTAAAATTCCATGAGGGACACAGACTAAGTCCACCTTGAATCTGTGGTGACAACCAACCCAAGATCTGAAAATGAAAAAAATAAAAAAAAAAAGGTTCTTAATTCAATTAAAATCTTACTTCACAGTACCTGGAGTGCTCCAAAAAGAATCCACTGTCCCCTTCACCCAGGACTCAAGGGCAGGCTAGGGACACAGAGCAAGCCATGTTGCCTTGACCTAACAATATCAGCTCTGTAAGGCCCAAACCTGGAACAGAAGGTCTGGATGGGTATAAACCAGGGTGATTCCACCAAGAACCACCTTCTGGGAGCTTCCCACAGGCAGGCCCAAGGGGCAGTTCCCAGCAAACACAACAGTTTAGACCAGAGTCTCAGGTTGCTAGGCAACAGGGCTCTGGTTCATTAGGCTTCCTCTTTGAGCTCTCCAACTTCCCCAGTGATATTAAAGGAGGAAGTTTTTATTGAACTGCACATCCTCAGTTCCTTCTTGGAAACCGCTGGGTCCAGTGCTGTGTATCCCATCCCACCACCCTGCAGACCAGCTTCCACACTCTGTACTCACAGGCCAACTCACCCAGAAGTCTAACAGGTTTCTGCTCTCAGGCAGAGCTTCCCAAGTCTGAGCAGCTTGCTCTGCTCTAAACCCTGGACTGGAGGCACAGCACAGGAGGGAATTCACTCACAGCAAACTGCTCCTGCACCAGGAGAGCGCCAAAACCTGGGAAGGATCGAGGCCACTGACAGATCATTCATTTAATGGAATTCCTTTGAACATTACTTCACAGAGCAACTACCATATATCCAGAGTCCAGGTTGATAATTGAGAAGAAAACAACATAAAAGCATCCTGAATCCCAGTCTGCCACCAGTTTTCCCACCTAAATCTTAGCTATTTCTGAAACATCTTTGACACACCTACCTAGCCATTACAGGACAAGGCTAGCCTGAGATATTTGTGAAATTCTACTCCAATAATAGTAGGTGGTATCTTGACCAATGCAATGTCAGATCCACAAATCTTATGAGGGTTAATTTTTTTGTCAATTACAGTATCTTTAGAAAAATAACTTTCTTCAAAATATGGACGTCTACATATGCCCATTAAAAAGTTTCAGTTTAAAATTTTCAAATCTCTTTTGAAGGTGGAAAAACATGTCCTCTCTCCCTCTATAGAAATTCTTTAGGGTCCTTGGATTTGTTGGTGTTATTTGTGCTTCATTTATTTCTATTTTCATCTCATAACTTAATTTCTGCTTTCTGCTATAGACAAAATGGTAACTCGTTTATTAAAATAAGTTTTGGGTTATTTGTTTTGTTGGCGAGGCTGACTGATTGGGACAGAACATTAAGTGAATGTAAACGTGTATTTGCTTGAACTAAATGGCATGATAAATAACCTAAGAATTAAATTAAACAAACTGATAATTACAGATATTCACCTAGAAATAATGAAAAGCATGGATAGATGTTACAGAAACGTTCTGGTTTATGAATAACAGTGACTGACAAATAGATTTAAAACAGTAAGCCAAATGAAGGTGTGGTTATATAATATGTACCCCAATAAAAATTGTCCAGGGATCAGAGGACAGAGCCAGCCATAGAGGTCAGGTAGCCATAGCACACACATTTAATCCTATCACTAGGAGGGCAGAGTCTGTGATCTCTATGATCTCAGAGTTCAAGGCCACACTGTGCTACATGAGAGAAACAGAACCATGCAGTGGTGACACACACCTTTAATCCCAGGAAGTAATATGTCAGAACACAGAAAGGTATATAAGGCGTGAAGAAACAGGAATTCTCTCTCTCGCTTGAGGCTGAAGATTTTGTAGAGGCAAGCTAGTGGCTGGCTGTTCTGCTTCTCTGGTCATTCAACTTGCACCTCAATATCTGGATTTGCATTTTTTATTATAAGACCTTTTAAGATTCATGTTACAAAGGTGACTTATACTTGGTTTTAAGGAAAGTGAACAAGCAACATTCTCTGCTCAGAGTCCAAGTCAGCCAAACACAGATGACCTAGAATCTGTTAGTATTCATACAATAGGGAGGTTCTAAATTATCAAAACAGGAGATTTTTGACAAGAGGAATTCACTTGGCTCTAATTTTCCACATACCTATAGTATTTTTATTTTTCCAGATAATCACTCAGAGGAAAAAGAAGCAAAGTCCTAGATATTTGACAAGGTAATAATAACAGAATGGTACAGATTGCCACGGGATTACCAGTTGCCTAGTCTATGTTCCCAGGTTCTGAAGAAAGGAAGAACATAATATGCAGCTCATTTTAAAAGAATAAAAATGCTAAGCATGGAAACAGAGTCTCTGAAACTCGTAAATTATTTGCTTTTTTGCCCCCATCCTGACAGGGTCTCAACTCTTAACTAGCCTGGAAGTTGATGTGTAGATCAGGCTGGCCTCATACTCACACTTCCTGACTCCATCTCCTGAGTACAGTGATAAAACTGACTGCTCAATATGTACAGCAAAGTCGCGGTCTTTTGTTTGCATGGGTCAACCTGAACCCTCCTCAGCACCCTGTAACATCTCTCCCTGCTGAGATTAACTCTTCAGAAAGCAAGTTGGTTGGTTAGAACTGTGCACTAGAGGGCGCCTCAGGCTTTCCCTGAGAATTTAAGGAGTGGCTCAGAACTCTGTGTGCATCAGTCTCCATGGCAACACAGAAGCCAGGGAAGCAGTCTGCTGCTCACTACACACAAGGCCAGCCTAACCAGAAGGCAGAGCTTGTGGAGAGGGTGATCCCTGTTCTGGCATATTCAGTAGGGGTATCCTCTACATCTTTCCACGGTCCTGATGAAGAAACTTAATTGTTTCTGGACATTAGGTCTATGTTTGGTAGCCAGCAAACTTTCCAAGGCATTGGTCATAAACCCCAGGGTGCCATCTATCTATGACTCAAAATTTATACAGGAGATTGTTGACAGCCATAATGAACTTCGAAGCAAGGTCAACCCCTCGGCAGCCAATATGAACTACTTGGTGAGAAAGGGACTGGCATGCTATCCTGAAGAACTAATTTAAGCAGGAGAAGGCTCTTAAATCAATTGTCTGGGTAGTTTTTTTTGTTGTTGTTGACGTTTTTGTTTTGTTTTGTCTTTTAGATACACCTCATATGATTCAATAATTAATTAAATAGGCACAGAATTTCTGTCCCAGAGCCAGGCAGGTATTCTGTGTTTAAGACATGGCAGTCTAGGAGTACGATCGAAATATTGGTAATTTAGGTTTGAAGGGCATCAAGGACCACTGAAGTGTTACCTACTTCCATTGCTGATGTTGAATAAGAGGGACACCATTTGAAGAGCTCTCTTAGTTCAAGAAGCCATGATAAAGGGTTATTGAGAGGGCTGGTAGTGTTAATGCAGAGATAGCTGGTGTCAGTTCAGCTAGCCAGAAGATAGTGATGGGCACTAGTTCCACATAGGAAGAATGCCCTGAGTACTTAACAGACATGGTGATGTTTGGTGTCTTCTTTTGCTTTTTATTTCTCAAAAAAACACTGTCACCAAAAGCAACTTAGGGAGGAAAGGGTTTTTTTTTTTTTTTTTTTTTTTTTTTTTATCACACTTTTAGAGCCCTTCCGTTGCTTCCTGTTCACCATGAAGAAGTTCCTGGTGTTTGCCTCATGATAGGCCCAGAAACATGGCACCGAGTGGCTACCATGTCCTGAACGCTCTGAAATGGTGATTTCAAAGTAACTTCTTCTTTAAGCTGTTTGTTTCAAGTATTTGACTATAGTATTAAGAAAATAACTAAAACAACAAATATTTTTTAAAAGATGATGTCTTTAAAAGAGCTACAATTAACTGAAATTTATTACATTTATAAGAGTGATTTGATTGTAAGCAAATATGTACTAATCAATTTAATTGTTTTCTATTTTTCCAGTATTGGGATAAGAAATTAGCAAAAGTGGCCGAATCATGGAGTAACAAGTGCCAATTTGCCCATAACCCCTGTATTAATAAACAATATCAATGTGATAAAGATTATGACGTTCTTGGAGAAAACATATTTTTAGGTGGAATACAAACTACACCAAAACGTATGATTTCATATTGGTATAATGAAAGTCAACATTATACTTTTGATACTATGGCATGTTCTAAAGTCTGTGGCCATTATACACAGGTACGTACTTGACAGCTTGTTAAGTAGTTCTTGTGTTCATTTTAGTCACAAAGAAATTTTTTCAGTATTTTCTTTTACATTCATTAAAAAACTCCATTTTATTGGGTATTCCATGTACTGAGTGTAGTTTTTCTAATCTTTAAAAAATGCTCCTCTGCCGCCATTTTCTTCCCATTACTAACAACAAGAAGTCTACTGTGATGCTCTTGCTCAGCCCTGCGGCTTTTCCACACTAGGACTCTGTTGACTTTCCTCCAGGCTTCATCAATTTTACATGGGGTGCCTGGGACATCTTCACATTCCTTGTGCTGTAGAAGCTTGAGCTTAGCATCCCCAGTCTATAGGTTAAAGCACATTTGCAAACTATGGGTTGCTGATCCTGACAACACTTCCCTCTCCTTCCCCTCTGCCTAGTGGCCTGCTACCAATATTGGAAGTGCACATGAGCCATGCCAGTTTGGTGCCTCTATGATGTTTATGGAATTTTTCTCTCAGTGATCAATCTGATAATTTTACTACTGTGTCTTTTACTCAGAGTCATTTCTTCCACATGCCAATGTCCCATTAATTGGATTTAGTTTACTTCCTTTTTCTCTTTGAAATTACATTATAATTACATCAGATTCCTCCATCCCTTTCTCCCCTCCAGCACTTCTCCTGTATCCCTGCTAGCTATCTCTCAAATTCATGTTCTCTGTTTCTTTAGCTGTGGTTACATATGGACTGTGTGCCTAAATACATAAATACAACCTATTCAGTCTGTAGAATGGGACTCATATGTGTATGATTTCAGGTCTGACCACTTGGTATTGCATAACATATTTGGGGGTTCTTCTCTGGGGAAGACTACTTCTCCCACTCTTAATGTTCCTTAGTTGACTGTAGAGCTTGTCCAGCGTTGCCACCCAGTGAGAAGCCTCACTTCCTCCTTAGCATGTCTACTGGTGTGCCCTTTCTTCAGGTCCTATTTAGGGATCCATGCTGATGAAACTCAATGGGTGTAGCTTATACGCCCTCTCCCACTACGATCCCTGAGCCTATGTGCAGGAGTCGTATTGTAGATGTATCGCTTGGGTTAGGGCACCACAGAGTCACACGCTCTCTGCATTGTGGTTTTCTGTAATGACATCCATGTGTTGCCATGAGATGTTTCTTTGACAAAAGGTAAGACGTATCCTTTACTGTGGACACTAGGATTAATATTTAGAATGCAGTTAAGATCTATGCTGCTTGAGTAAGTTGGCAGTTGTAGGTCCTAGTCCAGAATCCATGACTTCACTCTCTAGGTAGTTGGCTAGGTTTGTAGTAACATACGTGATTTCCTTTTCGTTCACAGGACCGTAGGTGTAATTAGGGAACTGTGGGTTGCTGCCAAGGTGTATATGTATGGAAAGTGTTGTTTTCATTCCTAGTCTGATTTTGATGTTTCTTGAAATATGTCCACACAGAAATTAAAACATGTGTCCTTAGTTTCTAGAAGGGATTATGATTTTAACAATGTATTATATTATGACTTAGTTATTAAGTTATTCTTTTGGTTTATGATGATTATTTCTGAAGGAAAACCATTTAAACTGCCCCTACGAAAGCCACTTTAACAAAATATAACTTAATGTGTTAGATATTAGGAAAAATACAATAAACATAAGTATGCAATTAATATTGTACATATTCTCATAATGAATTGTTTACAAGGATTGTTTATTCTAATAATGAATTGTTTACAAGGATTGTTTCAATATGATACTTCTTAATTCTTTTCCTTATAGGTAGTTTGGGCCAATTCACTTAGAATTGGATGTGCACTGTCCAGCTGTCCTAACCTGGGAAGTTCTATGGGACTATTTGTATGTAATTATTCACCACCGTAAGTTAATTTGCTAAAATTAAAATAAAAAGTTCTAAGGTGATCACAAATGTTACAAAGCTGGGTGTGGTAGAGCACACCTTTCATTCCAGCACTCAGGAGGCAGAAGCATCCTGTGAGGTCCAGGCCATCCTGGTCTACATAATGAGTTCCAGGTCAGTCAGTGATACATAGAGAGACTCTGTCTCAAAATAAAACAAAACAACAAAACCAAATCCCAATGTTACAAAATAAAATCTTATCCTAGACCTTAAACATTTTTGATGCAGTCTCCCTCTGCAAAACTCATTTTAAAAGTGAAAATAGAATGGTGACAAATATGGCCTAAATGAAAAATCTCTCCACTCATGGATTATTTCAACCGAAGAATAGAAATGCTAGACGTTTGTGGTGATATATTGTATACCCTAATAAAATTTACCTGAAGAGCAGAGGACAGAACAGGCCACTAGATTAAACATAGAGGGCAGGCAGTGTTGGCACACACCTTTAATCCCATTCCTTGAGAAGTCCCATGCCTTGGATCCGAGCACTAGGAAGGAAGTGATGGCTGGGCAGAGAAAGATCTATAGGGCCTGAGGAGACAGGAACTTAAGGCTTTTCAGGCTGTAGAGTCCTAGAGGTGAGACGTGGCAGTGGCTTGTTCCTTTGTCTCTCTGGCATTTCAGCAATTATGCCAATATCTGGCTCCAGGATTTTTATTATAAAACCACTTAGCAATTTGTGTTACAGAAATTGTTTCTAAAGTTTAAAAAGTCGAGGCTGGGAAGATGACTCAGTCAGTAAGATGGTTGTCTTGAGTCATAAGGACCTGAGTTGGGTCCCCAGCACCCATGTAAAAGGCCAAGCACAGTGGGCTTACCTATAAATACCAGCACTGCCAGTTCCAGATAGGCAGAGTCAGGAAGATCCCTGGTGCTTGCCAGCTCAGCCAGTTAAACCAGTCAGTGAGCCACAGGGTCCCTGAGAGACTGTCTCAGAAAACATGCTCCAGAGGGACTGAGACAGATACCCAACAGTCATCTTTACACACATGGACACAGAGGCAAAGGTAATTTAAAATAAACTGCCATAAGATGACCCAAACGTAAAACACAAAAAGGTTAGCAAAAGCAGCTCTAATGAACAGTAACAATGGAATAAGAAAAGAATGCAATGACATTCCTAAGAGCAAGTTTTTGAGGACAGAATGTAACTGTTAAATGCCCTATCCAGAGTACTTACTCAAGTGAAAATATAAACACAATGAGGTCAAAAAATGAAATTTTAGAACTCTAAATCAAATATCGACAAATATAAAAGGAATATTTAAACAGGTGATAATGTGATTCTTCAACAAACAACACCTTTAAAGCTTAAGATTTGTAAAGGAAAACACAAATGTAGATGTTGCTCACATACAAGAAAGCTCTGGGGAGCTGTGGGGTTGGTGGGTAAATGCCCCCCACACAAAGAATAAATACATAGGACTGATGAAAAGAAGGTAAGAGGTGGAAATGTGTGTATCTATTGCTGCTCTTCCTTCTGCCTTTCACTGAGCAGCTAAAGCAGGAATGACAAACATTGCCCCAAAAGAAAGAGCGGATACCATTTCTCCACATAGCAAAAGAAGTGTGTAACTGCTGCCATGCAGCATCACATTTCTAAGGAGGAAACTAAGAAAGGCTAACCATTGATGAAAATCACGAGAGGATAGTATCACTTTCTTACAATCCAGGCTTTTGGAAAGGAAGAGGGGGTTGGGAAGAGAGGAAAGAGGGACAGAAAGATAAAGGAAGGGAAGAAAAAGAAAAGGAAAGGAAGGAAGGAAAGGGGGAAGTTTTGATGGTTTCTTAGTATGTGGGAAATGAGTCTTCTGTTGAACAATGGCTGTTGCTCTTGTTCTTTCTAACGTGTGACTTACGGAAAGGCAGAAACAGCTTGCATAAATGTAGATCTAAAAAAGTTAAAGAGCATCATTGGCTCATGAATGTTCTCTCATTTTTGCAGAGGAAATTATAGAGACACCAAACCTTACATAAAAGGAGAATCCTGCTCCAACTGTACAACAAGTGACTGCAAAGATAATCTCTGCCGTAAGCAAAAAGAAAAAATAATAACATCAAACTTAGACAGTAGTGTTTCCATAATTTCATTAACTCTTTTTATTTCTGTCTCCTCTTTTTAATTCCTAGATGACTGGGTTGTTTCTATAAGAATATAAAGCATTCACAAAAATTATATACAAATATATTTAGTTTCAATGATTGTCCCCTGTAGTTTCTTTTTTTCCCCCTTTTTTAATTCCCACCATTTTGGTGGCCAGCCAACCAGATCCTAAATAAATCACCCAGGGAGGCTTATTCTTTTTTATGAATTCCTGGCCTTAGCTTGGCTTGTTTCTAGCCAGCTTTTCTTAACTTAAATTATCCCATGTATCTTTTGCACCTGGTCTTTTACCTTTCTCTATTTCTGTATACCTTTCTTTACTTCTTACTCTGTGGCTTGCTGTATAGCTGGGTGGCTGGACCCTGATATCCTCCTCCTTGTTGTTCCTCGATCTTCTCTTCCCAAATTTCTCCTCCTATTTATTCTCTCTGCCTGCCAGCCCCACCTATCTCTTCTCCTGTCTCGATATGGGCCACTGAGCTCTTTATTAGACCAATCAAGTGTTTTCAACAGGCAAAGTAACACAGCTTCACAGAGTTAAACAAATGCAACATAAAAGAATGCAACACATCTCTGCAATATTAACACAGATGTTCCACAACACAAACAAATGTAACTCATCTTAAAATAATATTCCACAACAACCTCTTCCACTGATATTTCCCCATTTGTGTAAAAAGACAAAAACAAATTAAATACAGCTGAGATCTAGCTCGATACCTGATTGGGGGATGTTTCTCCACTTTTGTCTTTCTCCAAATTATTCAGAAATTATTTGACTGTTCTTGTCCCTGTGGTTTTGCAAATTCATTTTAGAAAAAAACTGTCTATCCCAAATAATCGACTCTGGTAAGTACATTGGATTTAGGGGAAACTAGACTTTCATGCTCCTTTAAAATTTAGTAGGAAGTTATAAATTGAAGACTGTAGAGGTAGCTCATAGGTTAAAAGTACATACAGATCTTTCAGAGGATCCAGGTTCAGTTGCCAGTACCCAGGCAGCTCACCATTGTCTGGATCTCCAGCTCCAGAGTATCCAAAGCACTCCTCAGACCTCTGAGCTTACCTGCACAAACCAACATTCAGACATAGACAGAGACACAAAATTAAAAATAAAATCTCTAAGAAATGATAAATTTGGAAAGAAATATTATCACATGGACAACTTTCACTGAAAATAGTGATTTGGGTGTTTTTAAAGTCTTTCAGTTAAGTTTTGAAATGTTCACAGTAGTGGTTTTGCATTTCAAAGTAGATGCTGCACTGGCATCTTGATCATCTTGATCATCTTGATCAGAATGCAACAGGAAGTAGACTGACTCACTAGGCATGGCTTGAGCGTATATGAGCCCTCAAAGCCCACCTCCACAAGGATACACTTCCTCCAATAAAGCCACACCCCCTACTAGAGCCCTTCCCTTTGAGCTTATGGGACCCAAGTACATTCTTACTACCACAAAGACCATTAGATACTCTGGGTTTTTAGCTGCTTTTTCTGTAGTTATATTCCATCTAAGTCCTGTGACTTCTGATGTGTTTTCTTTTCTATTTTTATTGGTCAGTCTTTATTAATAAATGTTTAGATTAGTTGGCATCGTTTTTAAAAGACAGGGATATTGGTAAGGTTTAAATATGTAGGTGTTGGAGCCCGACACCTTAACTTGAGGAGTGATTGATGGGATTAGATATGAAACAACATACAAAGCAATATGAACACAAAGCAAAAGAAGGCATCAACAAACATTGGATGTTTTAAGAAGTCCTCCATCACATTTATTAACACAATATATATTTTCCATGGTGTTAAGCATTCTGAAATGACCACTTTGGTCCTTATATTCATTCCACTGAAAAATTAATGAGAGCTTTCCTTTACTCTTTTCTTTTTTCTAGTAACCATTATGTCCAAAGCTAAAATCATATTACATGGTAGGAAGTGAATGAAAATACATCAGTGAATGGGGGTAGTGAGCAAACAAAAAGATGAATTTTGAACATGCACATGATCCTATTAAAATTCAAAACTGAGGAGAAAATTTAGATGTTGGAAGGATGAATTTGGAGCAAGTATCACTACCGCAATGAAGATCATATTTAAAACTTCACATAAAAGAATTGACTTTTCCTCAGACACTTAAACTGAGCATGGTAGATTGCCAAAATGAGGTTAATATTTTGTGGGTTTGCCTATTTTAGATACTCATGCATGTAACACCAGAGGCATTCTAGAAATAGGTATTGGCAAGATACTATTATTAGGCAACATTGCAAAGATTTTAAGTCCAGTAAGTCTTGAAAGTTTCCAATTTTTGAGCTCAAAAATCTTCTTTGACTTGATTAGCTTATCTTAAAATCTAGAAAAAACAATCAATATTTTTCATTTTATATAGCTTTTCTTTCTTTCATTACACCTCCATAAATTATACATAAGAGTGCATACAAAAATATTTCAGTTATTGTTTTTTTGGAAATTAAATGGAGCTTTTAATTTTTTGTATTTTATTGACAGGTCACAATATTGGGAGAGCAACTCTGAAGAGAGCATGCCATCTACTCTTGCTAGGTTTTATTCTTCATAGAATACTTTAATTGTCATTTTTATTCAGGAGAAATTTTTAAATGCAACAATAAAGACTATTTTCTGACTAATTAGGACTCAAGTCCTGTTTTGTTCTCCATTACATCTTCTATATTCTTGTCTGAGATTTAAATTCAATGTCTACTTTTCCACTCAAAAAGTATATATATATATGTGTGTGTGTGTGTGTGTGTGTGTGTGTGTGTGTGTGTACATACATATACATACATATATATAGCATAGATAATATATGTACATATAGATAGATATTAATATAGAAATTGGGAAGCAGTGGAGTAAAGTTAAGGTTGTGTTTGTATTTCTTATTATTGTTTGCTGATAATGCACATGTATGTACGTCTGTGTGTGGGTATGTGAACATGTGAAGACCAAACAGTGTGGTAAGGTGTTTGCAGCATTCAACAGCGCCAAGTGATCTTCAGTAAAACTGTAAGCTTCTAAAAGCCATGATGACTGAGGCTGTTCACTTTACATCTCAAGACTTAGCAGAAAGCCTAGACAATGAGACCGTTCAGTCAATGAGCTAGGAGTTAACTCAGAATGACACAGCATAAAAGTAATTCATTAAAAAAAAAAAAAAAAAGTGAATCATTCGAATACTGTAGGGTCCGAGGAAACACTGAAGAAAGACCCCAGACTCAAATAGTACACAAGACCAAAGAGCATTTCCTATACCTGCACGCATGTGGGGTCGGTCACCTGTACAGAATGGCGACCACCGGGAGAGGGACAAGCAGGCTTCTTTTAATTACAGCTAAGTGGAGTTTCAGAGTCAACTACATAATCACTTCTTGGTTAAGCAAGCAACAGTTACATTAGTATATTTCTAATTGGCCTTCTCATTTTTGGACACATCTGCACAAGCTTGGACGTGACTCAGAAGGGGACTGCTGGGTTGGTCCTTGAGATACTGTGAGGCTGACTTAGAGCCTCTGAGTTTGTTCTCTCCCCAACCCTGAATGTAAGGGCCTCGTAGATAAATGGCCCTTTGTTGGAAAAGACACCGGTTTGTCCTTCTCAGAGAACTGGACCCTAAACTCAGTTGTGAAAGTGGGGAGAGTTTAACCCTTTCCATACAAGTAAGTGTGTTCAAAGGGAAATGTTGCTATAAGGGGCACACTGGAGCCTAGAATGTAGCAGGAATCTTAAATGGTCTTATTAACAAAATCAAACCCAGGCCAGGCATTGGGGTGAAACTGGAAGATCAGAGACACAAAACAAGCCATGGCTTCCTCACCTCGTCAGTTCCTCAGCTGGTCTTGTTTCCTCAGACTGCAAGCTTCTGAGTCCTCATCCAAATGAATCTCAGCTGAACTGTGCTGTTCAAAGCCTAAAAGCTTGTCCAGCCAAAATGCTTAAATGCTTCTAGTTTCTGGTCCTCACTCCTTATATATCTTTCCTTTCTACCATCACTACCTGGGATTAAAGGTGTGTGTCATCAGGCCTGGCTGTTTCCAATGTGGCCTTGAACTCAGAGATCCAGAGGGATTTCTGTCTCTGAACTGCTAGCATTAAAGGCGTGAGTGCCACCATTTTCTAACCTCTGTATCTAGTGGCTGTCTGTTCTCTGACCCCAGATAAATTTATTAGGGTGCACAATATTTTGGGATAACACAATACCACAATACCTAGAGGATTAGCATCCACCTACCAGCACCCCAATTAGAGAATCTAACAATTTGGACAGGGCTTCTAAAGCTAAAACACCCGAGCCTCTGATGTTTACACTGAGCAAGCCGAGACCCAGAAAAGTCAATGGCACTTGTCTTAACTGCATGCCACTTACTACAGAGCCTTAATTCATACCCAGCCTCTGAATGTCGATCCAACATTCCACCCTTGCAGGTACAGAAAACAGAGGCCTCGGGAAGCAACCTGTTGTGAGAACTAAAGAGTAGATATCTTATGCAAATCGCTGAAGCCTGAGCTTTGGATTGCATGCCAATGCCTGCACTGCAAGTGTGAGATGCTATTGCTAGTGTGTAGTTACTATTGCTGACTAATGTCATGGGTGATCTTATCCACTGAGTCACCGCTTCATCCCTTCCTTGTTTCTTAACAGTGACCATTTCCACCTCCAGTTACTATTATTTCTCTCCTGATAAAAGTATCAGTGGCTTTGAATTCATTATTCATTTATACAAGTTTTAAAGAGTCTGAACACAAGTGAATGGAAGAGATAAAGGGAATCGAATCTAGTTCATAAACAAGGAAGAGGGAAAAGATTAATAAATACAGTTCAGTACTAAAATTCCATGAGGGACACAGACTAAGTCCACCTTGAATCTGTGGTGACAACCAACCCAAGATCTGAAAATGAAAAAAAAACAAAAACAAAAACAAAAAAATGGTTCTTAATTGAATTAAAATCTTACCTCACAGTACCTGGAGTGCTCCAAAGAATCCACTGTCCCCTTCACCCAGGACTCAAGGGCAGGCTAGGGACACAGAGCAAGCCATGTTGCCTTGACCTAACAATATCAGCTCTGTAAGGCCCAAACCTGGAACAGAAGGTCTGGATGGGTATAAACCAGGGTGATTCCACCAAGAACCACCTTCTGGGAGCTTCCCACAGGCAGGCCCAAGGGGCAGTTCCCAGCAAACACAACAGTTTAGACCAGAGTCTCAGGTTGCTAGGCAACAGGGCTCTGGTTCACTAGGCTTCCTCTTTGAGCTCTCCAACTTCCCCAGTAATATTAAAGGAGGAAGTTTTTATTGAACTGCACATCCTCAGTTCCTTCTTGGAAACCGCTGGGTCCAGTGCTGTGTATCCCATCCCACCACCCTGCAGACCAGCTTCCACACTCTGTACTCACAGGCCAACTCACCCAGAAGTCTAACAGGTTTCTGCTCTCAGGCAGAGCTTCCCAAGCCTGAGCAGCTTGCTCTGCTCTAAACCCTGGACTGGAGGCACAGCACAGGAGGGAATTCACTCACAGCAAACTGCTCCTGCACCAGGAGAGCGCCAAAACCTGGGAAGGATCGAGGCCACTGACAGATCATTCATTAAATGGAATTCCTTTGAACATTACTTCACAGAGCAACTACCATATATCCAGAGTCCAGGTTGATAATTGAGAAGAAAACAACATAAAAGCATCCTGAATCCCAGTCTACCACCAGTTTTCCCACCTAAATCTTAGCTCTTTCTGCAATGCCTTTGGGCTACAATGACAACCACCTGGACATAAATGGACAAGGCTAGCTTGAGATATTTGTAAAATTCTACTCCAATAATAATAGGCTGTCTCTTGACTAATGCAATGTCAGATCCATAAATGTTATGAGGGTTAATCTGGGTTTTCTTTTGTTTGTTTTGTGGGGTTTGTTTTTGTTTTTGTTTTTGTTTTTGTTTTGTTAATTGCAGAATCTTTTGAAAACAGCTTTCTTCAGAACATGGATGTCTACATATGCACATTAAAACAGCTGCAGATTAAAATTTCAAATCTCTTTTGAGGGTATAAAAACAGTGAACTAACAGGTGGGGATGCAGCTCATGTGTATGGCATACTTGAGGAGGGGATTTGATCCCCAACATTTCAAAAACCTAATGCAATGGTTTATCCTAGCACACAGGAAGTGGAGGCAGGAGGATCCAAAGTCTAAAATTAAAGGACCCAGGAATTTAGAATCATGAAATTTTAAACCTAAAAAATAAAAGCTGACAGTCATCAACTCGAAAAGTTAACTTCTAACAGTGCCTCTCTGCTTTTAACCCCCTTACCCCTTATTGTCAACAACTGTCTAAACCAAAGTTTACTTTGAATAGCTGTTTCTACATGACTTCCAGCATGCATCCCATGCCTGACACTTTTCCCCTAACTATAAAAAGGGGACCAGAACCTGCCTCCATTGCCACAACCTCAGAATCCCAAACACTGGCTGTGGTCTCAGCTGCCTGATAAGCTTTTGTGCCCCACGGTGATTTTTTTTTTTCTTTGTTTTTTTTTTTTTTTTTTTTTTCTTTCTGGAATAAAATCTGCTTCTGGATTAATAGACTTTGGTAGTCTGTATCCCATTATTGTGTGACCCCACACCCCAAAAAATCATCCCCAGCTACATAGTGAGTTGAAAAACTACAGCTTGAGCTACATTAGATCTTGTCACAAAAGCAAAAACAAACAGAAAACTTACCAGTATCCATCTGTCTCACTACTCTCCCCCAATGGTGGGGTTATAGGCACACATATCTAAGCCTGCATTTTTGCATGGATGCTGGGAATTCAAACTCAGGTCCTCATGCTTATAGAACACGTATGTAGTCTTACCTCCTGGGCCATCTCCACCCAACACAAAATTTTCATTTGAGGTTCATGTTTTACTTTCAATATTTATTTGCATATTCACTCAGTCTTTCACGTCGTCAACATACACACACAAAAATACACAATCTGCTAATGTGCCAAACATTAGAAAAAGTAAGATATATCAGCCTGTGGGTCATTGCCTCTTAAACCAATGACAGAATAAGGAATGTTTATTAGGCCCTCTGTGAATACAAAAGACAATTCATTAAGATACAATTTCTGTGGTCAAGAAGATTAAAACACATAAACATAACAGCAGCACGCTCATGTCTTTATTCAGTCAACAAACATTTACTAAAGGTTTAAAGCACCTGTTTTAGGTACTGGAGTAAAATGGTATGAAGAAAGTAAAGCCATTCTTCATGGGAAGGGCCCAGTCTGCTGGGCAGGTGCTACAGAAATGGAAATAATTTCAATTAGCAATTGATTCAGTGAAGAAATATGGGCCCCTTGGGGTGGGAACTGCAGAAAGTTCAGGGGAGACTTGAGAGAGCAAGCATCCTTGTCTAGAGGAAAGAGGTCGCTGAGGCAAGAAGGTATACACACATAGGGCCAGTTCATCAGCCATAGCCGGATTACATCATGGCAGAGGCATGTAGGTATATACACAAGTATGCGCTTGGACATACAGTCTGTCTGAATGTGTGTGAGAAGACACATACCTGTCTTTGTATTAGACTGTGGGGTTTCAGAAACTCCACTTGCCTGTGTGAGTGACAACATCTCAGGCCAGGCAGCAAGCCTTCATCATCAGAAAATAATCAGAAACGTGTCCTCTCTCTCTCCATAGAAACTCTTTAGGGTCCTCCAATTTGTTGTTCTTGTTTCTGTTTGTTAGGCTTCGATTTCTATCTCATAACTTAGTTTCTGCTTTCTGTTGTAGGAAAAAAAAAAAAAACAGGTAACTTGTTTCATTAGATAAGATTTTAGCTATTTGTTTTTCTGGCGAGGCTGACTGACTGGAACCAAACATCCGGTGAGTGTAAACGTGTATTTGCTTGAACTAAATGGCACGATAATTAACCTAAGTATTAAATGAAACAACCTGAGAATTGCACATATTCACCAGAAACATTGAAAAGTATGGTTAGATATTACAGAAAAGTTCTGGTTTATGAGTGAATAGCAGTGACTGACAAACAGACTTTAAACAGTAAGCCAAATGAAGGTGACTTATGCTTGCTTAGTCTTCAGAAGAAACATGAACTAGAATCTGCTAATATTTATACAATAGGGAGGTACTAAATTATCAGAAGGGGAGGGTTTTCTGTTTTGTTTTGTTTTTACCAGAAGATACCATTTGGCTATAATTTCCCACATGCCTATAGTAATTTCATTTTTCCAGATAATCACTCAGAAGGAAAATCCTAAATGTTTGACAAAGTAATAAGTGAATGTTATAGTTTGCCACGGCATTACTGGTTGCCTAGTCTATGTTCCCAGGTTCTGAAGAAAGGAATAATATAATATGCAGCTTATAAATTTAAAAGAATAAAAAAGCTAAGCATGGAAAGCGAATCTATGAAACTCATAAATTATTTGCTTTTTTGCCCCCATCCTGACAGGGTCTCAACCCTTGACTAGCCTGGAAGTCGATGTGTAGATCAGGCTGGTCTCATGCTCCATGCTCCAATATGTGCAAAAAAGTCGTGGTATTTTGTTTGCATGGGTCAACCTGAACCCTCCTCAGCACTCTGTAACATCTCTCCCTGCTGAGATTAGCTCTTCAGAAAGCAAGTTGGTTGGTTAGAACTATGCACCAGAGGGCGCCTCAGGCTTTCCCTGAGAATTTAAGGAGTGGCTCAGAACTCTGTGTGCATCAGTCTCCATGGCAACACAGAAGCCAGGGAAGCAGTCTGCTGCTCACTACACACAAGGCCAGCCTAACCAGAAGGCAGAGCTTGTGGAGAGGGTGATCCCTGTTCTGGCGGATTCAGTAGGGGTATCCTCTACATCTTTCCATGGTCCTGATGAAGAAACTTAATTGTTTCTGGACAGTAGGTCTATGTTTGGTAGCCAGCAAACTTTCCAAGGCATTGGTCAAAACCCCCAGGGTGCCATCTATCTATGACTCAAAATTTATACAGGAGGTTGTCAACAGCCATAATGAACTTCGAAGCAAGGTCAACCCCTCGGCAGCCAATATGAACTACTTGGTGAGAAAGGGACTGGCATGCTATCCTGAAGAACTAATTTCAGCGGGAGAAGCCTGGCTCATAATTCTATTTTCTCTTCTATTTGTCTTTTAGCTACACTTCATATGATTCCCCAATTAATTAAATTTGGCAAAAAATTTCTACCCCAGAGCCAGGCAGGAATTCGGTGTCTTATAGAAACAAGAGTAATTAACATTTGAAGGGCATCAGGGACCACTGAAATGTCACCTACTTCCATTGCCCATGTTGACTAAGGGACATCAGTTGAAGAGCTCTCTTAGATCAAGAGGCCATGATAAAGGGTTATTGAAAGAGCTGGTAGTGGTAATGAAGATCTAGGGAACAATGAAGGCAGAGATATAGTTCAACTAGCCAGAAGACAATGATGGGCACTAGTTCCATGTAGGAAGAATGCCCTGCGTAGTTAACAGACATGGTGATGTTTGGTGTCTTCATTTGGTTTTTATTGCTCACAAAAACACTATCACCAAAAGCAACTTGGGTAAAGAAAGGGATTTTTTTTGGGGGGGGGGGAGTTGTTTGTTTGTTTTACCACACACTTTAGAGCCCTTCATGAAGGGACCTCAGGGCAGGGACACAAGGCAAGAATCTTTAGGCAGGAACTGAAGCAGAAGCCATAAAGAAATGCTGCTTACTATTTCTTCCCACACTTTGCACAGCTTGCTTTCTTAGTCCACCCAGGACCTCTTGCCCAGTGGTGGCACTGTCCCCAGAAGCCTGGGAGCACGTACATCAGTCCTTAATCCAGAAAATTCAAGCCTACACACTTGCTCCAGGCAGCCTGATGGATGCATTTGATCTTTTGAGGTTCCTCACCTTAGATTTCTCTAGCTTGTACCAAGTTGACAAAGGAATCTGACCAGGACATCGAGGTAGAAAAGTAAGTGGTTAGTCGTGATGTAAAAGAGGAAGTTGAAGCAGGAGAAAAATATCAAAACAAAACAAAGCTATTGCAAGGAGAAGTTGAGGGGAGACCTTCGTGTTATAGTGAGAAAGCTTCTTCGGTTTTCCCAGGACACGTTAGTCTCTGCAGAGACTGGGCTGAGGAGGGCCCCTGGGCCTTGACCTGGCCACTTCCTGTGTCCATTGCTTCCTGTTCACCATGAAGAAGTTCCTGGTGTTTGCTTCATGACAGGCCCAGAAACATGGCACCAAGTGACTACCATGTCCTGAACTCTCTGAAATGGTGATTTCAAAGTAATGTCTTTAAACTGTTTGTTTCGGGTATTTGATTGTAGTATAAGAAATCACTAAAACAACAAATACTGTTTTAAAAATGATGTCTTTAAAAGAGCTAAAATAACTGAAATTTAATTTACCACAATTAATAGACTGATTGATTATAAACAAATATGTACTAATCAATTTAAATATTTTTCTATTTTTTTCAGATTTGGGAAAAGGACTTTGCAAAACTGGCCAAAGCATGGAGTAAAAACTGCAAATATTCCCATAATCCCTGTTTAAGCAGACGATATGGATGTGTTGAGGGTTATGACTTTCTTGGAGAAAATATGTATTTAGGTAAAATAGAAGTTACACCAAAGGAAATTATTTCTTTTTGGTATAATGAAAGTCAATATTATAATTTTGAGACTATGACCTGTTCTAGAGCTTGTGGCCATTATACACAGGTATGTATTTGACAGATTGTTAAGTAGTTCTTGTGTTCATTTTAGTCACAAGAAAATTTTTTCAGTATTTTCTTTTACATTCATTTAAAAACTCCATTTTATTGGGTATTCCATGTACTGAGTGTAGTTTTTCTAATCTTTAAAAAATGCTACTCTGGGGCAGTTGTGGCACATGCCTTTAATCCCAGCACTGGGGAGGCAGAGCCAGGATCTCTGTGAGTTTGAGGCCAACCTGATCTATAGAGCGAGATCCAGGACAGGCACCAAAACTATACAGAGAAACCCTGTCTTGAAAAAACAAAAGACTAAATAATACTCCTCTGCTGCCATTTTCTTCACATTACTAACAACAAGAAGTCTACTGTGATGCTCTTGCTCAGCCCTGCGGCTTTTCCACACTAGGACTCTGTTGACTTTCCTCCAGGCTTCATCAATTTTACATGGGGTGCCTGGGACATCTTCACATTCCTTGTGCTGTAGAAGCTTGAGCTTAGCATCCCCAGTCTATAGGTTAAAGCACATTTGCAAACTATGGGTTGCTGATCCTGACAACACTTCCCTCTCCTTCCCCTCTGCCTAGTGGCCTGCTACCAATATTGGAAGTGCACATGAGCCATGCCAGTTTGGTGCCTCTATGATGTTGATGGAATTTTTCTCTCAGTGATCAATCTGATAATTTTACTACTGTGTCATTTACTCACAGTCATTTCTTCCACATGCCAATGTCCCATTAATTGGATTTAGTTTGCTTCCTTTTTCTCTTTGAAATTACATTATAATTACATCAGATTCCTCCATCCCTTTCTCCCCTCCAGCACTTCTCCTGTATCCCTGCTAGCTATCTCTCAAATTCACGCTCTCTGTTTCTTTAACTGTGGTTACATATGGATGTGTGTGCCTAAATACATAAATACAACCTATTCAGTCTGTAGAATGGGACTCATATGTGTATGATTTCAGGTCTGACAACTTGGTGTTGCATAACATATTTGGGGGTTCTTCTCTGGGGAAGACTACTTCTCCCACTCTTAATGTTCCTTAGTTGACTGTAGAGCTTGTCCAGCGTTGCCACCCAGTGAGAAGCCTCACTTCCTCCTTAGCATGTCTTTCTTCAGGTCTCATTTAGGGATCCATGCTGATGAAACTCAATGGGTGTAGCTTATACGCGCTCTCCCACAACAATCCCTGAGCCTATGTACAGGAGTCGTATTATAGATGTATCACTTGGTTAGGGCACCACAGAGTCACACGCTCTCTGCATTGTGGTTTTCTGTAATGACATCCATGTGTTGCCAGGAGATGTTTCTTTGACAAAGGTAAGACGTATACTTTACTGTGGACACTAGGATTAATATTTAGAATGCAGTTAAGAATTATGCTGCTTCAGGAAATTTGCAGCTGTAGGTTCTCTTCCACGATCCATAACTTCACTCTCTAGGTAGTTGGCTAGGTTTTCATACATGATTTCCTTCTTTGACAAAAGCTTTTTTGGGTTCCTGCCCCAAAGAGCTTTCTCCCAGAGTCCAAGTAAGAATATATAACCAGCTAGGAAGTCTACTTATCTGAGGGTAAAAATAAATCTATGCACACTGTGCCCTTTCAGTCCGTCACTTTATTGTTCTAAGTAAGCCTCCTGATCTCTCTGCTGTTCTCTCTGTTCTACTGCTTCACTAAATCTACAGCTCCTTTTCAGCTCTCATTCTGAGCTCCTCTCTTGCCTGACTATCCATACATCTCTAACAGGAGACTCCTTGCAATCCTGAAAAAAGTTTCAAAACCCTCAAGTCATACATAGCACATTCCCTAAATAGGCAATAAGGAGCAGAGCCATTACCATGGTAACACAAGGTTCCAAGGTATCAGGACCAGAGGGAGAGGATACAGTGCCCATTGTGACAAACTCTGAAACATAACTTTTTGTCAGCAGACTCAGCAAGTGAAGAATTGGCAGGCTTTTCTTAGGGTGGTTTGTGCTAGTAGCCTTGGTGGAACACCTGCAACTCTACCCTTATGCATAACTGTAAAGTTTTAAACATATAGTCTATTTGCAAAGCACTTTACTCTAGTTTGCACTTCCCCTGAGGTAAAACTGAGCTAACTAAATGCATGCAGTTTGTGTTAGACTAAGGACATATTATTATTTTCTGTGTTAGTCTGAGCAAAAGGAACAAAACAGGCTTTAAGTGTCTACAGTCTCATGGGATGATGGATTTGGCTATGAAATGTATCCTACCATATTTTCTATATATCTAAATATCACACCTAAATGACAAATCATCTTCCTGACCACCCACAGATATTTGTACCTGTATGGTTGAGATGTAATCATGATATTACATATACACCTTTTATGAAAATGCATGGTAATGGGGAGATATCATAGCTGTTATTGCACAAGAAGTGTACAAGAAACAACCAATTTGTTCAAAAGGCAATAACTCCAACAAGTCTTGTGTGGGAGCTGGTAGTTTGACCTTTTGAACATGAGTTGTCACCTACTGTATACTTCCATGGCCTTTTGCTACCAGCAGCTCTCAATATTTCTTGTTGATATCATCTTAAGTACAATTAGAGAACTGTTGGTTGCTGCCAAGGTACATATATATGTCCCATATAGTTTTTTTACTATTATGGCTGAGGAATATCTTGAGATATTGAATGATACTCCCTCCAGCAGTATTTTTGCTCAGGATTAATTTGGCTATCCATGGTCCTCTATGGGTCCTTATGAATTGTAGAAAAGTTATTTTTATATTTTATTTGAAGAGTAAGATGGGGATTTTGAATGAGTGTACACCAAATCTGTACCTTTGGTAGAATTACCGTCATTTTTACAACATTAATTCCACCAATCATGAGCATGGAATCTCTTTCCATATTCTTGCATTCTTGTGTCTCTCTCTATCTTTCTTCAGATGTGTAAAGTTTAACTGCAGAGGTCTTTCTCTTCCTTGGTTAAGTTTATTCCTAAATATTTTATTTTCTT
Source organism: Onychomys torridus (assembly GCF_903995425.1). Taxonomy (NCBI): domain Eukaryota; kingdom Metazoa; phylum Chordata; class Mammalia; order Rodentia; family Cricetidae; genus Onychomys; species Onychomys torridus. Next base: position 31,375,288 of record NC_050462.1, on the reverse strand, counting down.
TGAGAATATTATGACTAAAGGAGGCTCATGATCTCCTTCTCCGCAAGTTTGTTGTTGTTGGTATATAGAAAAGCTATTGATTTGCCCATGCTCATTTTGTGTCCTGACACTTTCCTGAAGTTTTCTAGCAGAATTTTTGAGATCTCTCATGTTTAATATCATGCCATCTGCAAATAGGATTGTTTGTCATCTTCTTTCCCTGTTGGCTTCCCTTTAATTTTTTTCTCTTCTCTTACTGCTCCAGCTAGTGCTTTGAACACACTGTTGTAAAGCAGAGGAGATGGTGGACATCCATGTCTCATTCCTGATTTCAGTTTTTTGCTAAATATTTCTCCATTTAAGATGATGTTGGCTGTAGGTTTCTTATGTATACCTCTTAGTATGTTGAGGTAGGTACCCTCTAATCTTATTCTAGTATTTTTATATTATGAAGGTATATTGTATTTTTGTCAAAAGCTTTTACTTCATCTTTAAGATGATCCTATCATTTTTATCTTTAAGTCCATTTATGTGCTATATTACACTTGTAGGCTTGTGTGTGTTGAACCATCCCAGCATTTCCAGGATGGAGCCAACCTGCTCATGTTAGAATTTTTTTTTTTTTTTTTTGGTTTTTTGGTTTTGTTTTGTTTTCAGAGCTGAGGACCAAACCCAGGGCCCTGTGCTTGCTAGGCAAGCACTCTAACACTGAGCTAAATCCCCAACCCCGCCACCCTTAAGGACCATAAGGAATATGAATATATATATATATATATTGGTTTTTTGAGACAGGGTTTATCTGTAGCTTTGTGCCTTTCCTAGAACTCACTTTGTAGACCAGGCTGGCCTTGAATTCACAGAGATCCACCTGCCTCTGCCTCCTGAGTGCTGGGATTAAAGGCGTGTACCACCACCGCACAGTGGAAATTTTTTTGTTATTGTGTGTCTGCCTTTGGTTTTCAGGTATTTTGTTGAGTATTTTTGTATCTATGTTCATCAGGCATATTTTCTTTTTTGTTGTTGTTATGTTTTGCTTCGTTTTGATATCACATTGGTGCTGGCTTCGTAGAAGTAGTTTGGAAATATTCCTTCTGTTTTGTTATTGTTTGTTTGTTTATTTTTTTTAGTTTAAGAATGATTAGCCTAGATCTTCTTTGAAAATCTAATAGAATTCTGCTTGGAACCAACATGGACTTTTTTAGTTGCAAGGCTTTTCTGTCTGGTTGAAATTTCTTTATTTGTGATGGGTCTCTATAGATTGTTGGTCTTTTCTTAGTTTAACATTGATGATTTGGCTAAATCTAGAAATTCATCCATTTCTTTTATATTTTTCCAATTTGATGAAGCACAAGTTTTTAAAGTATTCCCTTATAATATTCTAAGTTGTAATGTTTCCCTGTTCATTTGTGATTCTGTTCATTTGGGCCCCTCTTTCTTTCATTTGGTTAGTTGGGCCAAGTGACTGTCAATGTTGTTTATGTCCTCAAAGAACTATAGCTCCAAGATTTGTTGATTCTTTGTATTATCTTCTTTGTTTCTATCTCATTAACTTCAGCTTTGATTTTTATTATAGCTTGCTATCTGGTTGTTTGGGTTTGGTTTGCTCTTAGTTTTTCTAAATGTTGAAGTTGCATCTTTAAGTCATTTATTTATGCTCTCTCTTTCTTTTCTCTCTCTCTCTTTCTTTCTTTCTTTCTTTTTGAAGCAATAGTTTAAGGAGGGGGCTATGTTTTCTGAAAGTTAGAGTCCATGACCATCATGGCAGGGAACATGGCAGCAGGCAAGTAAGCATGACACTGGAACAGTAGCTGAGAGCTCACAACTCATTCACAAAAACACAGCAGAGAGCTAGCTAACTGGGAATGGCCTGGGCTTTTGAAACCTCAAAATTCATCCACAGTAACATGCCTCCTCAAAAAGGTCATACCTCCTAATCCTTCCCAAATAGTTCCACCAAGTGGGGACTAAGTATTCAAATACATAAGCCTATAAGGGCCATTCTTATTCAGATCACCACATTCAACTTCCTGGACCCCATGGGTTTGTGGTTATCTCACAATACAAAATGGACTTAATACAACTTCAAAATCCCCTATCTCAACACTAATTAAAAGTTCAAAGCTAAAGGCCTCTTCTAAGATTCAAGGTAATCTCTTAATATTGAGGAATCAACCAGCCCTTGGACTTCTCCTATATTTGTTATTAAAAAGAAATTTCATAAGTGGAGAATGGTAACAAATGTAAGAGCAGTTAATAAGGTGATACAGTCTGGAATTCCCTTGCCTTCTCTATTACCTAAAGTATAGTCTATTATAGTTATTGATTTAAAAGACTATTTCTTCACTATAAAAGAAAAGAATAGAGAAAAATGTGCCTTCATGGTGCTAATTTTCAGCCTGTTAAGAGATATCACAAGGGATGTTAAACAGCCCCACCTAGTGCCAATATTTTTAGAACAGCCATTGGAAATGAATCATTTACAGTTTGCTCAATCTATAATTTACCTTTATATGGATGATATATTACCAGCTGATTCAAATATAGATACTTTAGAGAGATGTATTAAGAAGTAAAGAAATTTTTGCCTTGTTAGGGATTAACGATAAAAATACAAAAGGGAGTTTCTATTCATTTCTTAGGATATAAAATAGGTTTACAAAAGGTACAAATCAGGAGAGATCAATTGTAGACTCTTAATGACCTTCAAAAATTGCTGGGAGACATTACCTATATATGGTCCACTACTGGATAACAACTAAAAAACTGAGTAATTTGCTTCAAACCTTTGAAAGTGACAAGGACTTAAATAGTCCAAGAGAACAATCAGCTGAAGCTGAGAGAGAATTGGCTTTGGTGGAAAAGAAAGTACAGGATGCACATGTGGATCATTTGGATCCAGAGTTTGATTGCATCCTGGTTATTTTACCCTCTACACTTTCATTCCCCTAGAGGGATTTTAATACAGAGGGATGATAATATTTTAGAATGGATATTTTACCACACAAACAAAGTAAAAAAAAAATTAAAGACATATGTGGAAAATTTTTCTGAGTTGATTCTAAAAGGAAATTAAGACTCCATCAATTGACAGGAATGGATACAACAAGTCATAGTGCCTTTTACTAATGCTGAAATTTCCTCTTTATGAGCAGAAAATGAACATTGGAAAAGAGTTTGCAGTAATTTTTTAGGGAGAGGTTAACAATAGATATCCCAAAAGCAACAGACTTCAATTCAAAAGGATAACTAACTGGATCCTTCCTCACTTTGGATGGGGAACACCAATTTCTGGAGCCCCTACATTCTATACTGATGCAAACAAACCAGGAAAGGCAGGTTATAAATCAGAAAATTTGAATAAAGTGTCTCAAAGCCTTTATTATTCTGATCAAAGTCAGAATTCTATGCTATTTTCATGGTATTATTAGATTTTCCAGAACCTCTTAATGTAATGCTGACTCTCAATATGCAGAAAGAGTTGTTTTACATATTAAAACTGCTGGATTTATTCCAGATATTACAGAATTTATTTATTCCAATACAAGAAATAATCAGAAATAGGAATAATCATATACATATATAATACATATCTGATTCCATATAGGTCTGCCAGGCCCCCTAGCATAAGGTAATGATGAAATTAATCAGTTGTTAATAGGAAATGTACTGGAGGCCTCAGAATTTCACAAAACACCATGTCAATAACAAGGATTTGAAAAAGGATTTGTCCATCACTTGGCAACAAGCCAAGGAAATTATAAGGACATGTCCTACTTGTTCCTTGTATAATCAAACTCCACTACTGCAGGAAGTAACCCAAAGGGTACTCAAAGAAAAATTTGGCAAATAGATGTGTTTTGTTGTGCAGTTTTTGGAAAATTAAAACATGTACCCCATACCATGGATACATATTGAGGATTTCAATGGGCAACTGCTTTGAGTTCTGAAAAGCCTAATTCTGTAATTACATATTTATTAGGAGTTATGGTCATCATGGGAATACCTGTACAAATTAAGACTGACAATGCTCCAGCATATGTCTCTAGAAAAAAAAAAAGAATTTCTGGATACTACAGCATAAAATATATTACAGGTACACCACACAATCCTACAGGACAAGCAGTTATAGAAAGATCTAATCAAACTCCAAAAGATAAGCTTAATAAACAGAAAGTAGTAATAAAGACCCCCAGAGATAGATTGCATAATGTTTTATTAACTTTAAATATTCTAAATGCAAATGAGAAAGGAGTGACAGGTATGGAGAGACATTGGATTAAAAAAAAAAAACTACTGAATTAAATCAGTTGTATACTTTAAAGATGTGCTGACCTCAGAATTGAAACCAGGATATGTGTTACATTGAGGAAGAGGTTTTTGTTTTTGTTTCCAAAGAAGAAAAGCTATAGATACCATCAAAATTGATAAAGAATAGATTTGAAAAAGAGAGACTTCTTAATTAGAAGAGGTGATAGTTCATCAACCAGCATGACCTTTCAAACTAAACTAACTTATAAGACTAACAAATGTTTTTCTTTTTTTTTCTTTTTGGTTTTTTGAGATAGGGTTTCTCTTTGTAGCTTTGCACCTTCCCTGGAACTCACTCTGTGTTCCAGGCTGGCCTCGAACTCACAGAGATCTGCCTGGCTCTGCCTCCCAGTGCTGGGATTAAAGGCATGCGCCACCACTGCCTGGCATGTTTTTCATTTGATCATATATAACTTACCAAATGGAAACTCCCCAAAGTTAGGGTTGGGGCAGGGTTATTCTTTTGTCTTTCCAGGAGAAGGAAGGCAACCAGCTAAGGAATCTGAAGATCACTGGACAAATGAGACAGCTGAAGAAAAAGGATGAATCATCCAGAGAAAAATGTCCCAAGAAAAGAAGTAAATTGGCTCATTGGGATATCACATTTCCAACAGGATAAAATTTCATATATCTCTCCAAATGTGGGTTTCTGCTGTTCTCGACAGACACATAATGCAAGTGGTCTTTTTGTAGTCTCAGTTCAATTAAAAATTAAATCTGGGGTTTGGGGATTTAGCTCAGTGGTAGAGTGCTTGCCTAGCAAGTGCAAGGCCTAGGGTTCAATCCTCAGCTCTGAAAAAAAAATAATAAAACTGCTTTGAAGTTTTGGCTCTCTCCTTCTCTAAACCCAAGCACACTTGTTGAAAGGAAAATCCAAATCTCTTTTTTATGTCATAAAAGCCACCTGATATGGGACAGAAGACAAACCAAAATTAAGGAACTCTTCTATTGCCACTAATCTCGTGATCCTTTGGTTTCATTTTAACTTTTATTAAGGTATGAATATTATATCAAAATTTGTAATATATATGTATATATGTGTATGTATGTATATGTATATATATACATATATATATAATAAACTTTTTGTCTTGATATTAATGGTCATATAGAGTACTAATTCTAGAAAAGGGCTTCATCTAGCTTCCCGTACATGATTTTGGGTTTGTCTCTATCAGGGAACCAGAATTAAGTTTTATTACTCTGGCTGTATATAACAAACTATGGTCCTTTAACCTCTTTGAGATCTGCTGCATATGACATTTAAAATGTTTAAGTTTTTTGCAGTGAACCATGACCATGCCTAACAGCCAGTCTCTCCAAAAGGAGGATGGGGTCCCACAATGATGATTCTACCTGGACTATAACAATGCCACTAAGCTGACGAAAGCCACTTAAATATTGGCTCTGGACTACAAACCACTCAGGACAATTTCAAGGTGGCTAGCTGAGATAGTTCAGCCTCACAGACTGTTTTATCCAAGACTTGTCACAAGCCCTGCACTCTCCCAGTACACAGAGACTGAACAACACATGATATAACTAGCTCTCCCAGGACTTGACCATTACCCAAATTTTTTTCAGGGTCCCCTAAAGATGCCATCACCCCCAGACAGCAGGAAGTAATTTTGAGAACGTGGTGCTCACATTCCCAAGAAGTGGGGTGGATGGTTTTTGGTTGTTCAGTTTGGGTTGTGAATATTTGTCATTATTTAAGGTGCTTGGTTATATGTTGTTATTGTAGAGCCAGGGGAAAAAGCTGAACAAAGGAGATTAGATTCATGTATCTTGTCCTAAAAAGAAAAAGAGGGGGATATAGAAATAGGATAAAAAGGTAGATTACTGAATCTACTTATAAACTAAAAAAAAAAAAGCTTCTAGTTTTAAATATTTTACCTTGGCTTGGAGTCTTATATATTGATACAAAATTGTGGTTATTTTTGTTATACTGTATATATGTTATAGAAATTATAGGATAAGAAGGTAGATTATTAAATCTACTTATAAACCAAAACAGCAACTGCTAGTTTTAAATATATTAAATTGATATGGATTCTTGTACATTGATATAAATTTAAGCTTATTTTGGTTAGAATATACTGTTCATATGTTTCTACTCTTGTTCCAGGTATTGTACCTATACAGCTCATCTAACAATGTAATGTAAATTTCTAGTCCTTGAAAGTTATTATTACAAACTCTTTAAGATAATAAAGAAATGCAGGTTAGTAGTTAGTCACTTATTACAATCAAATTTGTAGCTGTGTTAGGTATGTTTTCAAGGTCAAACAGAGATATATTTTAGATAAACAGGCGACCTTCAATCACTTCAGAGAGCTACAGAATGTGGCATTTAAGATGTTTTAATAGCACAAGGTTCTTTTTTATGACAATGATATATATATATATATATATATATATATATATATATATATATATATATCCAGGCAACACCAGATTACTTCAGAGATGATGGGGGGGGGGGTTTACTTTCTTTGTGACAAAAGTTAGTCACTAGGCAAAAAATTTGCCCTTGCCCCAACTGCTGACAGTATGCTGTCCAAATTGGACAAGCAGGATACAACAGAAAGTGACTGAAGAACTTTGCCAAGACAAGGGAGGACAATCCTTCAAAAATCCTGCTTCACAAAAAAGTCTGTCAGATATTTTAGACAAGCAGGCTGAAGATGGGTGCTCCAATGTTGCAGAGGAACCTTGGGAGACTGTCCAGGCAGCCAGCTGTTTCTGTCATTTCTTATTTTTGGAAGTTGTTTGCTCTACATTTCCTGTTTACTCAGGTCTCTGATGAAGTTGAGGACTAAACAGTTATAGTTATAGTTATAGTTATAGTTATAGTTATAGTTATAGTTATAGTTATAGTTATAGTTTTCCTTGTTACCAGACTTGGGAAAGAAACTCACAAGTAGAGGTGTAAAGTATATAAAATTAATTGTATAATTTGTATAAGTATAAAAAGATAGTTTCGGATCGGTAATGAAAATTAGGATAGAAAGTGAGCACTTTGGACTCACCAAGATAGAATAAATAATGGAGTATTTTCTCTGAATTTGTCAAATGCTAATGGACTAGGCACCGATATGTAATTATTACCTGTATATATTTGTATACAGTTATTGTGCTTATTGTATATAGTTTTTCTATGTTAGTTAAAACTTTCACTTTTTATTTAGATAAAAATGGGGGAATATGTGATATTTTTATTGTGTTTTATTGCCTGGAGATCAGAGGGTGGAGCTAGCCACTAGTTAACCACAGAGGTCTAGATGTCTGTGCAGACAGGAGCCCAGAAGGGACAAGGATGGATAGAGACAGGAGTGATAAATTGGGGTGGAAACAGGGGTTGGCCCTTTTTGGTCAGAGGATTGATGGAAGTAGTAAGTCTCTAGTGGCTGCTGCTCTGCTTCTCAGATTTTTCAGCTTTCATTCTGATATCTGATTCCTTATTTTTAATGATAAGACTAATTAGGATCATGAAAGAACCACATTTTAAAGCTATACACTGTCAATATATGTTCACTATTCTCAAAACTAAAAATATCACAATTTAAATACTAAGCAGTGCTGGGGAGATGGATCAATATTTAAGAGTACTTTGATGTGCAAGCATGAGAATTTTTTTCAAATCCCCAGAACCTATGTAAAAAAATCTGGGCATTGTCATATATGATTATAACTCCAGCACTGGCAGGAGTTTGGGGGGCAGCATAGTGGAGACAAGAAGATCAATCCCTTAGGCTCTCTGGCCAGACAGCCTTCAGCAGGCTTAATGAGAGACATTGTTTCCAGAGAATATGATAGAGAACAATAAAGCAGAAACTTAATATATTCTTGTTTTCATGCATGCAGAAACCCATTCACAAAAAATACATGTGAGCAAATGCCACATACATAACACACACAAATACACTGAGCAAGCAGAATTTGTAGTACAGATATTAATAAACCAGACTCTAACTAGCTCTTGAAAATATATACACTTGCAGTTGTTCTGTCTCAAAAACTTTTTAAATATTCAAAATAATTATTAATTACCCTAGTCTTATTTTTATAGCACAGAAGTGATCTGCAACTCTGAGTCAGGAATGTGGTGAGAAGTAAAGTTCATTTCTTAGTCCTCAGCTTAACCATGCCTACCCCTGAGCTGGGCTGTCTCTCAAGCAACCAAAGAACCATTCAAATGTCTTTAGTAAAATTATGAATTACATGTATTTCAGCCATGAAAAAAAATGAATAGCATCTCAAACTGTGAAATAGTTTCATTCATTTTGGTAATGAAACTATAAAGTGTAAAAAGTTAGAAAGTCTGTTTGCTCAAATTTTTTCTTAGATTATTTCTTTCCCAAGGGATATCCATAAAATATCTCCTTCTCTTTTAGTTCGGAGAATAGGAGATATTCAATTCTATCATTGACACAAGGGACTGGAAATGTTCATCATCTCTTTAGCTCTTTCTTTTGGTCCGTTTTCCATACAGTGCTTCTTCTTTTGAAATTAGTTTTTCTTATATCTTAAAACATTAAAAAAAATCATTTGCCACTCATCATTGACCATTTAAATAAACTTTGTACACTCTTAATCCATACCTATCTTGTGACTTAACAAAGGTAAGAATATATTTAAAGCTGTGAACTTTAAAATTCACAGTCAAATTAGCAACACTTTTTCCAAAAAAAAAAAAAGAGAAAGAAAGAAAGGAAAAAAAGAAAAGAAAAGAAAATTGTTATTTTCATTCCCAGCCTGATTTTGATGTTTCTTGTAATATGCCCATGGAGAGAATTAAAATATGTTTTCTAAGTAATCTAGAAGAAATTATGCTTTTACTAATGTATTCTATTATGGTTTCATTATTATGTTATCCTTTTGGTTTATAATAATTATAACTGAAAGAAAATGATTTAGATTGACCTTATGGAAGGCCCATTAATAAAAATGTAACTTAATGTATTAGATATTAGGAAAAATGTAATAAACACACACATATATATATTTAATATTGTACATACCCTCATAATAAATTGTGTACATGGATTGCTTTAATATGTTATTTCTTAATTCCTTTTCTTATAGGTAGTTTGGGCCAATTCACTTAAAGTTGGATGTGCACTTTCAAATTGTCCAAATCTGATGGGAACTTCAACTGCGCTATTTTTTTGTAATTATTCACCACGGTAAGTTAATTTGCTAAAATAAAATAATGTTCTAAGTTGATACCAAATATTTGCAAAGTTGGGTGTGATGGAGCACATCTTTCATTCCACGCCCAGGAGGCAGAGGGAGTTGTATCTCTGAGAGGTCCAGGCCAGCCTAGTCTACATAATGAGTTTCAAGCCAGCCAGTACTACAGAAAGACACCCTGTCTCAAAACAAAACAACAACAACAACAACCACCAAACCCAAATGTCTACAAGACACAATCTTATACTAGACCCTAGAGTATTTTTGATGACGTCTGCCTCTGCAAAACTAATTTTAAAAGTGAAAATAGGATGGTGACAAGTATTTTCCCTAAATGAAAAGCCTTTTTCTCTCATTAACTACTTCAATATAAAAATAAAAACGATAGAAATTGTTTCTAAAGTTTAAAAAGTCGAGGCTGGGAAGATGACTCAGTCAGTAAGATGGTTGTCTTGAGTCATAAGGACCTGAGTTGGGTCCACAGCACCCATGTAAAAGGCCAAGCACAGTGGGCTTACCTATAAATACCAGCACTGCCAGTTCCAGATAGGCAGGGTCAGGAAGATCCCTGGTGCTTGCCAGCTCAGCCAGTTAAACCAGTCAGTGAGCCACAGGGTCCCTGAGAGACTGTCTCAGAAAACATGCTCCAGAGGGACTGAGACAGACACCCAACAGTCATCTTTACACACATGGACACAGAGGCAAAGGTAATTTAAAATAAATTGCCATAAGATGACCCAAATGTAAAACACAAAAAGGTTAGCAAAAGCAGCTCTAATGAACAGTAACAATGGAATAAGAAAAGAATGCAATGACATTCCTAAGAGCAAGTTTTTGAGGACAGAATGTAACTGTTAAATGCCCTATCCAGAGTACTTACTCAAGTGAAAATATAAACAAAATAAAGTCTAAAAATGAAATTTTAGAACTCTAAATCAAATATCGACAAATATAAAAGGAATATTTAAACAGGTGATAATGTGATTCTTCAACAAACAACACCTTTAAAGCTTAAGATTTGTAAAGGAAAACACAAATGTAGATGTTGCTCACATACAAGAAAGCTCTGGGGAGCTGTGGGGTTGGTGGGTAAATGCCCCCCACACAAAGAATAAATACATAGGACTGAAGGTAAGAGGTGGAAATGTGTGTATCTATTGCTGCTCTTCCTTCTGCCTTTCACTGAGCAGCTAAAGCAGGAATGACAAACATTGCCCCAAAAGAAAGAGCGGATACCATTTCTCCACATAGCAAAAGAAGTGTGTAACTGCTGCCATGCAGCATCACATTTCTAAGGAGGAAACTAAGAAAGGCTAACCATTGATGAAAATCACGAGAGGATAGTATCACTTTCTTACAATCCAGGCTTTTGGAAAGGAAGAGGGGGCAAGAGGGGGTTGGGAAGAGAGGAAAGAGGGACAGAAAGATAAAGGAAGGGAAGAAAAAGAAAAGGAAAGGAAGGAAGGAAAGTAAATAAAGGGGGAAGTTTTGATGGTTTCTTAGTTTGTAGGAAATGAGTCTTCTGTTGAACAATGGCTGTTGCTCTTGTTCTTTCTAACGTGTGACTTACGGAAAGGCAGGAACAGCTTGCATAAATGTAGATCTAAAAAAGTTAAAGAGCATCATTGGCTCAAAAATGTTCTCTGTTTTTGCAGAGGAAATGAAAACAATTCCAGTCCTTACATAAAAGGAGAATCCTGCTCCAAGTGTACAACAAATGACTGCTTCAATAATCTCTGCCGTAAGCAAAAAAGTATAAATAACATCATATTTAGATCATAGTTTTCTCATAATTTCATTATTTTTTTTTATTTCTGGCCCCATCTGTTTTTAATTTTTAGGTGACTTGGTTGTTTCTATAAAAAATAATACGTTCACCATAAATCATATATAAATATAATTAGTTTGGATGATTGTCCCCTATACTTGGAGGTTTTTTTTATTCCCACTATTTTGGTGGCCAGCCAACCAGATCCTAAATAAATCACCCAGGGAGGCTTATTCTTTTTTATGAATGCCTGGCCTTAGCTTGGCTTGTTTCTAGCCAGCTTTTCTTAACGTAAATTATCCCATCTATCTTTTGCCCCTGGACTTTTACCTTTCTCTATTTCTGTATACCTTTCTTTACTTCTTACTTATTTACTGTGGCTTGCTGTGTAGCTGGGTACCTGGACCCTGATGTCCTCCTCCTTGTTGCTCCTCCTATTTATTCTCTCTGCCTGCCAGCCCCACCTATCTCTTCTCCTGTCTCGATATGGGCCACTGAGCTCTTTATTAGACCAAGCAGGTGTTTTCAACAGGCAAAGTAACACAGCTTCACAGAGTTAAACAAATGCAACATAAAAGAATGCAACACATCTCTGCAATCTTAACACAGATGTTCCATGACACAAACAAATGTAACTCATCTTAAAATAATATTCCACAACAACCCCCTCCACTGATATTTTCTCTTTCAAGTAAAAGGCAAAAACAAATTAAATACAACTGAGATCTAGTTTGTGGCTGTGCTCAAAGTAGCTACTGGTTGAAATGATTATTTGCACATGCTTATAACCATGGTCATTTGCTTGTTATTATTATAATAGTGGCTCATTTAGAGCTAAACACCAGTCTCCACCGGAATTGTGATTAAAGGCGTGTTTCTTTTCCATCATCACCATTTTTATTGATTAGTTTTGCTGTTTCACAGCTTCATACCTCTATACCATCCAATCTGATTATTCTATATCCCTGCATTCTCCCCCTCATCCCTGCCAAACTATTCTCATTCCCACCACTTCCTCTCACTGTGCAGCCAACAACCCTCTTCAGTTCCCGACCCTTCGCCTCCTGAGCACTGGGATTGCAGATATGAACAGCCATGCCTGTTTTATACTGGCACAAGGGTCAAAATGCATTGTAGGCAAGCCCTGGACCCAGTGAGCTACATCCCCGTCCCAGTGCTTTTCAAATTATTCTATGTATATTTGGGATTCAATCCATAAAAATTAATTTGTGTTTGTAGTTGTTGTGACGGGTACCTTTGAAGGAAAAATGAAGAGTCAGTTGGATGAGGATTGACTAAAGACTTTCTTTCTAGCCCAATGCACAGAAAGCAAGAAGTACAGGCTTGATGGTACTTCACCAGACTCCCCAGCTGAGTTCTGAATTAGTCTACATTGAAATGATATTTTATTTTAAAATGTATTTGAAATTATCTCTTAGTTCAGATTTAATTAAAAGGCAGGTTTTTTAAAGTAATGTGGTCTTTGCCTCATATTTTCTAGTCAAAAGAATTTAAAGATAACAATCCATCCATCTTGCCTCCACTTCTCCTTCCTGCCCAGTACCCAATTGCTAACGTTTTTTTTTTTTTTTTGCCAGCATCACTGTTGATTTCTATTTCTCTTTTGATGTGTGTATATATGTGTATGTGTAATATATATATATATATATAATCTCTTGTTTTATACAAAGAAAATAAGATCAGATTATTCTTTTCCTTCAACTGCTCAGTTGCTTTTTATTAGAGAAGGAAAAACCTTCTTCCAAACCATACAACTAAAAAGGTAGCATCACCTAGCTGCTGCCCTCTCTCACCATCCTTTTCACTATTCTTTCTTTGAAATCAACCCTAAGCTCCATTATTACACTCCCAAATATTAAACTCCCTTCCCCAATCACCAGTGTCCATATCACCATAGATCTGTGTGTAAGTCTAAGGCTGTTTCTGCTGTTCGTAATATGCTCTGTCTGTTGGTATAAGGTGAATTATCTTTGCAGACAGGATGAGTTTCCAGCATCCAGAATCGGAGAGTAATAAAGATTTTCTAGTTCTTTGGCTAACCCACAAGAAACCAAAAGCTTTAGCCTTTTGCTCTATTGGAAGCCCCTTAGTATAGAAGGGAATTCACACTCTTACTGGGAAAGTTACTGGAAGTAGAGACACCTTTTCCTGTTCCAATCCCAAAAGAGCTTTATGTAAACGCAGTCATGATATTGAGCCCTAATGATTCCCGACTTAGATAATTGTGGGAAATAATTATTTGAGGTTTAAGCCATTAAGATTTTATTTATTTGTTTAGTTAGTTACTGTTGGTTATTTTGAAGCAGGATCTCATAGAGCTCAGGCTAGCCTGGAACGTGCTGTGTAGCTAAAGATAACTTCAACTCCTTGACCTATCTGCCTCTCCCTTTCACATTATAGAGATACAGGTGTGCACCACCACACACAGTGTTCAAACACACAATGTTAGAGAGGTTTTATTTCACAGGACGTCTTAGGAGCACTTGCTGCGCCTAGGAAATTTTTCATTAAAAATCAGTTGAACAGAAGCAAGGCAAAAATGTTTCACGACGCTGAGAAGAGAGATTCATGGCTGTGTCACTTCATGAAAATCTAGTTAAATCTGGGCTATGATTGATACAAGGCTTCATTCACCTCTGCTTCACCCGCTTCCAGGGTTCTCTGGTCACATGTTCTTTCCTGTCACTCTTTCCTTGGAAGGTTCTGAATGCCCACTGCCCTAGCAGTTCAGAATAGCAGAAAAGTTTGCTCTCAAGAGCACTTTAGCCATCTAACCTTTTGTTTTCTTTTACCCCTTCACAACTGAACACGTCACCTGAGAATAATATGGGCATCTCTTAAGATTTTTATATCCCTTGGGGCTGGAGAGACGGCTCAGAGGTTAAGAGCACTGCTTGCTCTTCCAAAGGTCCCAAGTTCAATTCCCAGCAACCACATGGTGGCTCACAACCATCTGTAGTGAGATCTGGTGCCCTCTTCTGGCCTGTAGGGATATGTGTAGACAGAATGCTGTATACATAATAAATAAATCTCTTAAAGAAAAGAAAAAAGATTATATCCCTCCCCTTGTCCTTTCATGCGGATCTTGAGCTCTCAGTTCTCTATTTGGTCTTTCTAACACTGGAATGCTCATAAAAGCACTACTGGCTTCTCTCTGACCAGGCAGCAGCTAACAACAACAACAAAAAAAATCTAGATTTTTATAGCCTGAATCTTGAGCCTAGAATCAACAAGTAGACCCCAAGTGAATATAGTATTATATCAGATCATCTTTCTATGGGTCTCCTCCCATGAGATCTACATTCCTCCAGTCTGCTTCTCCAGTCATTTTCTTGTGCTCCTCAATATTGGTTTTTTGTTTGTTTGTCTGTTTGTTTGTTCTTGCATGTGATTTAGATGTCACAGTTGTGCCTGACCTTTGTCTGTCACAAACTACTCCAACAAGAGACTTCAATAGTCAGTGACAAAAATGATGTATTATTGAACCATGTAGTGTGCAGGCAGAGAGCACATTCAGGTTTGATACCTGTTTGGGAAATGTTTCTCCATCTTTGTTTTTTTTTCCATATCATTCAGAAACTGTTTGATTGTTCTTGACTCTTTTGTTTTGCAAATTCATTATGAAGAAAACTATCCATCCCATACAATTGACTCTGGTAAGTAAATTGGATTTAGAGAGAAACTGGACTTTCATGTTCACTTAAAAATTAGTGTGAAGTTATAAATTGAGGACTGTAGAGGTAGCTCATTGGTTAAAAGTGTGTACTGCTCTTTCAGAGGATCCACGTTCAGTTTGAAGTTCCCAGGCAGCTCACTATTGTCTGGACATCCAGTTCCATAGTATCCAATACACTCTTCTGGCCTCTGAGGTTACCTGCACAAACCTACTCTCAGTCATAAACATAGGCACACAATAAAAAATAAAATCTTTAAAAAATGATACATTTGGAGAGAAATATTATCCCATGAACAACTTTCATTGAAAACAGGGATTTGGGTGATTATGAAGATTTTAGTTAAGTTTTGAAATGTTCACAGTAGTGGCTTTGCGTTTCAAAGTAGATTCCTCACTGGTTACATCTTGATTAGAAGGCAAGAAAAAGTGGACTGCCTCACTGGGTGTGGCTTGAGCATAGAGGAGCCCTCAAAGCCCACCTTCACACTGACACACTCCTCCAAAAAGACATACCTCTTAATAGAGCCATTCTTGTTGAGCTTATGGGGAACAAATACATTCCAACTACCATAAAGACTATTAGATACTCTGGTTTTTAACTGCTTTGTCTGTAGTTACATTCCATCTAAGCCCTGTGACTTCTGATGTGTTTTCCTTTTCCTTTCCTATCGGTTAGTCTTTATTAATAAACATTTAGCTCAGTTGGCTTTTTTTAAGACAGGAATATTGGTATTGTTTAAATATGTAGGTGTTAGAGCCAGACAACTTAACTTGAGGAGTGATTAAGGGGATTAAATACCATAAATCATACAAAGCAATAAGAACACAAAGCAAAGGAAGGCATCAACA
This sequence comes from Onychomys torridus, assembly GCF_903995425.1. NCBI lineage: Eukaryota > Metazoa > Chordata > Mammalia > Rodentia > Cricetidae > Onychomys > Onychomys torridus. Next base: position 31,359,491 of record NC_050462.1, on the reverse strand, counting down.
AATATTAGCTGTTATTAGAAGTCCCTCATATTTTTCATAGTGCTTAGCATTCTGAAATGACCACTTTTGGTCCTTTTATTCATTCCATTTAAAAATTAATGAGAGCTTTTCCTTCACTGTTTTCTCTTTTCTAATAACAATTGTGGAGGCCCACAAAGGTTTCCTAGTGAGATCTGAGCTTGATTTACCCAGCAGAGCTGCATTAGAGGACTGCTTGGCCACCATGTCTGTGGTGACCAGGTAATTGGAAGGGTCTGCACTTGGCTGTGCTAGGGTAAGATCTTTTTGCTCCACCCTTTGGCATTCCTATAAAAGGCCCTGTAGAAGAGACAGAAGGGACTGCTGGATAATGATCCAGGCCCTCCCAAGGCTATCCTGTGTTTCTCTTTCTCTCCCCTCTATCCTTATATCTAATATCTCTTATCCCTCACACCTCAAGAGTACCCTGTTGTAAAATGTGGGAGCTGGTCTCCCAGCTGGGCTCGCACAGATGGTGCCAGCCACAGGGACAGGGACTTGGTAAAAGGAGTGTTAGGGGGTGTTGCAGGTGTAAGAGGGAATACCAGATAATGAATTAAAAATAAAGGTGACGTCATTTAATTCTTGCGAGTGAAAGTAAAGTGGCTGAATGATGAAGTTAAAAGTGAGGCTGCAGCGAGTATCTCTCTCTATCTAGGTTCCTTTCTTATTTTCTCTCTCTCTTAATTTCTATCAATGAGAATTAAGGAAAAATGTAAGATAGAATATAGAAATATAGTGCAAGAAGAAATTTAGAATAAGAGTAGAATTAGGAATATTGGGTAAAAAGAAACTTAGGGTAAGGCAGAACAAGATAAGCAACAAGACAGAGGATCTATGTCCTTGATTTTCCAGCTATAGGACTATAAACACAAACTGGGAAGAATCAGAGTCATGAAAAAAATACTACAGAAGAAAACAGGCAGAAAAAGATTCCTGTGGAAGCTTTTGGCCTGTGGACAGCTTAGATCTACACCCTGTGTAGCAGGGAAGGAATTTTTCCTGAGGTAAATGTGGATGAAATAAAACTCTTCACTCTGCTGGCATCACCACTGTATGAAAACATCATACCATCAGAATTAGTTTCCTATTGGCCATGAAACCAAAGTAAACATTGGCATCTTTAAAAGAGCTCATGGCAATCTTACAATGCAGCTTTAAAAAATTAAGAAGGGAGCAATTGTATCCTCAGAAGCTTGCTGGCTCTCTGAGTTTGGTGAGGAGTGTGGAACAGAGGAATGTCAACTTGAGTTAATGGTGCTCCTCTAGAGGCCTAATAGCTGAACAGGAAGTTTTTTCTAAGAGCTTATCAGTAGGTCAGTAGGTAATTACTCATGATTTATGAACTCTCTGTCTTATCGGAAGATAATGTAAATAGTGCAATTAAGAGATCTCTTCTAGATGTTTGTTAAAGTTTGTAAAGTAGTCCTATAGCATTTACTTTTGAATATACTTCCGTTCTGTTAAGAGATTTTTTAAGATTAGTTTGTAAAATAGCTCTATAGAGTTTTCTTTTGAATATATTTGTACAAAGTATAAATATGTATAGTGATATTCATGCTACTTGTAAATATGTTGAATGTAAGTTTGTAAAAAGCATAAATATTAAATGTAAAAAGTGTAAATGTTGAATGTAAGTTTGTAAAAAGTATATAGTGGTGTTCATACTAGAACTGCTTTTATTACTTTTAACTTCAGTTATATTTGAACACTTTTTATGATAGCTCAAAATATAATTGTATGGTATCAGTGGCCCCTGGAAAACTTAAGTGAAGGTGTTATATATAGGGTAGCTTTTCTGCCTTCTTCCTAGAAGCTTCCACTCATCCTCTGTTTCTGTTCAGAAGAAAAGGGCTTAGTGCAGCTAAGACTGCTGTAGTCATCTTAGACTCATTCCAAAAAGGATATTCCATCTTTATTATCCTCTACTCCTTTCCTGAGAGATGTGGTAGCTATGGAGATCACTGTGGATGTCTGCAACCTAGGCCATAGCTGAGTTGGCTTTGTATTCCCTCTTGCCAGAGGCTGGTATCCAAAGATAGGCAACTTCTTGATAGCTTACTGAATGTATATATGTAAAATTAATCAAGAAGAATGATCTAATATAGGCACAGTCTATCTGAGGGGCCTGAGGGGACTTTTACTATATCAAGAAGGGGGAGTTACAGAAGCTCTCAAAGGTTTCCCAGTGAGATCTGAGCTTGCTTTTCCCTGCAGAGCTGTAGTAGAGGATTGCTTCAGCACCATGTGTGCATTCCTATAAAAGGCTCTTTAGAAGAGACAGAAGGGGCCAATGGATAATGATCCAGGCCCTCCCGAGGCTATCCTGTGATTCTGTTTCTCTCCCCTCTATCCTTATATCTAATATCTCTTATCCCTCACACCTCAAGAGTACCCTGTTGTAAAATGTGGGAACTGTTCTCTCAGCTGGGCTCACACAAACCATTATGTCCAAAGCTTAAAATAATGGTACATGGTAGGAAGTGAATGAAATACATCAGTGAATAGGGGTAGGGAACAAGTGAAAATAATGAATTTCAAACACACATGGGATCCTATTAAAATTCAAAACTGAGGAGAAAATTTAGATGTTGGAACAATTAATTTGGGGTAGCAATGAAAATCATATTTAAAACTTCACATAAAAGAATTGACTTTCCCTCGGAAACTTAAACTGGGCATTGTAGAGTGCCAAAAGAAAGCTAATTTTTTGTGGTTTTGCCTATTTTAGATACTTATGCATCTAACACAAGAGCCATTCTAGAAATATGTGTTGGCATGATACTATTGTTAGGCAACACTTGTAAGGGTTTTAAGTCCAGTAAGTCTTGAAAGTTTTGGGTTTTTAAGATCAAGAATCATTTCTGACTTGATTTCCTTATTTTAGAAGGTAGAAAAACCAATCAATAGTTTTCATTTTATGTAGTTTTCCTTTCATTAAACCTCCATAAATCATACATGAGAGTACATACAAAAATATTTCAGCTATTTTTTTTTATTTTGGAAATTAAATGGAGCTTTTAATTGTTGTATTTTATTGACAGGTCACCATATTGGGAGAGCAACTCAGCAGAGAGCATGCCATCTACTTATGCTAGGTTTTATTCTTCATAGAGTACTTTAATTGTTATTTCTATTCAGAAGAAATTTTTAAATGCTACAATAAAGACTATTTTCTGACTAATTAGGGCTCAAGCTCTGTTTAGTTCTCCATTACATCTTCTATATTCTTGTCTGAGATTTAACATCAATGTCTACTTTTCAATTCAAAAGTATATGTATGTATTATATTGCATATACAGTATATAGCATATATACTATATGTACATATAGCTAAATATTAGTTTAGAAATTGGAAAGCAGTGGAGTAAAATTAAGCTTGTGTTTTTATTTTTAAGGTTGTTTGCTGATAATGCACATGTATGTATGTCTGTATGGCTATGTGCACATGTGAAGACCAAAGATCAGATCCTCATCACCCAAGGGTACTGGGGTAGGTGTAGCTGTCCACCTAAACCCACCACGAGGGAGGTAGAGACAAAGGATTCTGAGAGCAGGCTGGCTAGCTAGACTTCAATCAGCAAGCTAGGAGTTTAGCTGAGAGACCCTACCTGAATATTGAAGGTGGAGAGCAATACAGGAAGAATCCCATGTTATCCTTGGGCCAACAAACATGTACATGCACCACATATGTACATCCAGACACATGTGAACATACATACACCAAAAGAGAAGAAGTAAAGGAAATATGAAAGATTGGTAAGAAGAGTCAACAAAGTTCAAGCATACTCCTACTATGCAGAGAACAAAATCATACATTTGTGTATTTTTAATGTTATCCCTTGTTTTTTCTCATTAAATGAACACAAAAAATATTTTTTTAAGTTTTCTAGTTTTCATAAAATTTTAGTAACCAAATTAAACTTCTACAAGAAGAAATAGAAAATCTAAATAGGCATGTGCTCATTAAATAAATTGAAGAAATTTTCAATTCATTTCCCAAACAGAAAGCATCAGGCCCAGATAAACTCGTTTGTAAAATTTACAAATATTGAAGAATGCTATTGTACATAGGCAGAGGCTGCTTAATCTCTGAGTTTGAAGCCAGCCTGGTCTACAGAGTGAGTTCCAGGGCAGCCAGGGCTACACAGGGAGACCCTGTCTTGGAAACAAAACAAAACAAATAAAAAAGAGTGCTATCACAACAGTGATCTATGGCCACCTGTAGAAGACACACAGAAAGGGACATACTTCCCAACTCAACCTATTAGGCCATGAATTTTGCACACGACACCAAAGGCATGATCCGTGACAGGAAGAACTGAAATAAGCTATACCTCGTAAATCTGAAAGATTCCTGAGATGCTGACAAAAGCAGGAAAAAGCTAAAATACTTTCAAAATCACATTTGCAAAATATGCAAATACCCCTTCAAACTCAAGAATTAATGCTAAACTTGTTAGAAAAAAAAAAAAAAAAAGAGGACCAAAGACCTTAGCCTCGATATATTAAAAAGCATAGAAAAAGGCACTGTACTTCGCAAATCAACAGGGAAAGGAGGCTAAATGCAACAATTCAACTCCTATTAGAAACCTCCAGAAACTGACAACACCACATGAGAACAAACGATGTGAAACAGCCCAAATTCTCATTCAACCCTGGCTGGGAAACACAGGGTCCAAACACACTGGAAAGTAGTACACCAGTTTCCAATCAATCAAACTGATCAGAGAGGCCTGGGAGGGAGCTGATCAGGTTGCGGTACCTGCTGCAGAAGCATGGTGGCCTGAATTCCAGTTCACATAAGGGTGGGAAGGGAGAAATGACGTCTCAAAGTTGTCCTCTGACCCTATACATATGTGTCTGTGCCGTGGCACAAGGGCTCAAACACACAGACACATAAACGATAATCATTCATAGTAATATAATATAATAAACAATCTTGAGCACACTCCTGCCATATGAGCAATAAGCATGCCCCTTTGCATTGCAAGAGTTGAACATCGTTTCCTTACAAAAAGTCTTCAAGCACATGTTTGCAGCAGCTTTGTTTATAATGGCTCAAACTTGGAAGAAACCCATATGTCTTTCCCTCAATGGATAAAGGAATAAATGTGTACACTGAAAAAATGAAATATCACTGTGTCAAAAAGAAATGAATTACCAAACCATTAAAGGACATGGAGGAAATTTCAGTGTAACACTGCAAGAAAGGTGTCGTGTGACTGACTTACACGTTGCATGACTTCAACTGCACAACATTTTTGAAAAGGCAAATTGTAAAAAGAGTGTTTGGCAAAACGTGAAAGGGAAAGAGAGACAGATGGCATGGAGAAATTTCTGAGCACAGAAACTCCTCTGTGTAACACCAAAATTATTAATTTTAATGGTGTATAATATTCAATGATGTATCACTATACATGGATTTGCCCTAATCCATAGCATGTATTGCATCCAAAATGAACCTTAATGCAAACTGTGAAATCTGGATAATTACATGCCACCATGGACTCATCAATTGTAACAAATAAACTAGTGAATTTGTTTTGTATTGTTTTATTTGGGGTAGTAAACAGAGAATTCTTAATGAAAGTGAGGTTGGGGAAGCTTTTTTATTGTGTTGCTTTGAGATAGAGGCTCACTATGTAGCCCAACCTGGTCTGAACTTGCTGTGCGGCCCAGGCTAGTCTAAAATTCATAATTTCCCTGCCTTAGACTCCTTAGTCCTGACATTATAGGAATATACCATCATGCTTAGCTTCAGTGAAGGATGATGATAATGGAGAAGCCTTCATGTTTTGCAAGGACAGAAATCACATGGGATATATCTGTACTTCTCTACCTTCAAATTCCCTCTTAGAGAACCTCTTTTGTTAAGAAATACCTAAAAAAAAAAAATGCCTTTAAGAATTAATGGCAAAATTGCTTTAGACATATTACTTGACTGCCCCCACAGACACACAGTGATTCTCCGTCTGTTTGAGGAGATACAAATGATAAATATTTAACCAAGATAGTATCTAAGATCATATTTTACAACTATTTTAAAATAGTGATAGACAAATTTGGTGAGGTAAAGTTAAAGCAATATTCACAACTGCATTGTAATTCACTGTTTAATAAATTATTTGTAGCACTGGAAAGACTTATTTCTACTTTGCTCAGCTTTTATAGCCTTGTGGCCTCTAACTGGTGGGAAGTATTAAAGAAACATTTGTCAAAATAAAGGAGATGCCCAGAAATGGCATGAGCTGCCCAGGAGATGGGGCCTTCCTATTAAATTGGTCAGAGGATGTAACCATCACCAATCCTTTCTACATTAGAGACCATGCCTGATAAATGGAGTCCATGCTAGTGGCAAAATATCATCCAAATATACAATTGCCTTATTCACATTTGAGAAGAAGGGCTGAGTCTTGCCTGCTGGCCCTTCTCAACCATTTAATATGCTTCCTCATTATATACACTGAATGAATAAAGGTACGACTGAAATCATCTTGTGTCGGTCTACTGCTTTTCATCATGTGAATCAAAGATAATTTTTGACAATTCTTTTTAGGTATTTTTGGATAAGACTAAAGAGAATCTTCTGTCCCTAACAGAGTCAACAATAGAAACACTCACAACTCAACAGATTAAAAAAAAAAAAAATTAAAAGTGAGCCGGCTGCCCGTCACTAACACAGGAAGAATGACTATTTCCCCCTTGTACAATGACAAGGTATCTCAGGCTTGGGAATCATTCAACACTTGGGGCACAAATTCATGTTTGACTGGTAAACGAAGACACACTCTTCGGTGTCAGAAAACAGCTCTAGATAGTGCTCAGTTGGTCTTGTGGAAAACGTACTTGTTTAACTCAAGTCTGACTTTGGCCCAGCAGCAGCAGACGGTAGTCATCATGAGTTCTGTTCTCCCAGCCCACTTCTCGCGCCTCCTTCTCTTGGCACTTATGAGCCCTCTGCCGACCCGTAGATTGGCAGGTTTGGGGGGTGGGGGTTGGGGGCGGGGAGGTGGGCTGGCGCATGTGCATTGGCTTGGCTTCGGTGGGTGACCATGAAGGCTGCTCTGCCTCTGTCTGCGGTGGGGGGTGCGCGGAGGCTGTGGCTGTGTGAGCTGTGGATCCTGCTGATGGGCTCGGGCTTGAACGCCAGCGTTCTGCCTCACGAAGAGAATGTGGACTTCATCAACGAGTACATCGGTCTCCACAATGACATCCGAGGCTCCGTCTTCCCCAGAGGGTCTAACCTGCGCTTCATGGTGAGGCCGGAAGGCTGGATCCCAAACCTCCCACCACCCAGGCCACGGCTCGGAAGCGTGGGGGAACCCAGAGAAACACACGTCTCTGAGCTTAGCAATACATGTCTAGCCACTGTCGCCCTGATAACACGATCAGTTCCATGGTTTTACATAGGACCAAGTGTGGAAGAAGTTGGGGTACTGCCGGGAGGTGCAAATTTTAAGGGACACCAATTTACAAGTTGTATTTTAATGCAGCTGTTCTCCCCCACCCAAAAAAACCCAAAAAACCATTAAGAATCAGTGCAATCTTATCAATGATCAATCAAGTAGCAATATTGAACAAAGAGAAAATCCTTGGATCTGAATTAGTAGGAAGTGAGACACTCGGGTGGTACGAATCTAAGGCCAGATCCTATTTTATTTAAAATTTTGGGTTTTTTTTTTTTTTAACCATTGTAAGTATTTTCACATGAATTCTACTTTTAAAAAAACCGTGTTTATTAGCGTTTTGTTTTGTTTTGTTTTCATTTCTTTCCTTCTTGTTTTCAAAGGTTTTGTTTGTTTTCATCATTGCATTGAATTTTGTTCCCAAAGGCTCTCCTTAGCTCCCTTGTTGAGGAGCTAGTGGGCTATTACCAGGATCAGAAGGCATTAGGGCTATGAGACTCTGTCATAATTAGCAGCTTCTAAAGCCGAGAGCTGCAGGACTCTTAATTACTAGTCGGAGGAATGGGACCCGAGACATACCTAGCCTTGGGACGAGATGTGATTCCTGTAGTGCCCAAAAAGTCGTTAACTGGTTCTTATCTAAACTTAATTCCAAGAGGACACATTTTGACAGAGAAAAGGACATTTCCGACTCGTCACCGTCTGCCCCAAATGGGCCTCTCAAAACATCTGGGTAGGAAAATGCTCCACAGGAAAGCTGTTTGTTCTAAAGACTAGAAGTAAATAAAGCCTGTCTAAAGGGTAAATTGGCCCAACAGCTCCTTTGGGCATTGCCCACCCTCATCCCCTGAAAACAGGCTGTCAGCTCTCCCTGTCCTCTGCACTACAAGCTGCCTGTCACCTCTGAATTCTTTACATAGAAATCATAAGGACTAGGAAGCCAAGGGGAGTCTACAAGGAGTGTCCTGAGACCCCTTCACCCTAGGACAGACCCTTATTTTGTTTACTCTTGCCAAGAGAAAACCACCATATATATTTTTTTCTGTTTCCCTCCTTACTGCCAGGGAGATTTCATGGTGGTCATTAAAAAATGATTACAAAAATCCAGCAACTAAATAAGTCTTCTTTATTAACCAATTAAGCATTTCTAATTTACATTATAAATTACATAGGTGTGCCATCCCTACAGATGTCTTTTCTGTCTAGAGGATTAGTTCCTCAACAAAAAGTTCTGAAGGAGTATATTTAAAAAAAAAAAATTGAAATGTAGCATTTACTTTTGTTAAAGCCTGGCAGATACAACACATACCAGCAACATGCAAGTGTTATGTTTCTACATCTTCATTGGCTTGGATATTTTCAGTCATTTGATAAATTAATTATGAAATGGGATTTTTAACATGAATTGTGAAAAATTCTTTATTAGATTTAATTTTTTTTATTTTACAAGTGTGTGTGTGTGTGTGTGTGTGTGTGTGTGTGTGTGCGCGCGCGCACGTGCATGTACATGTTCAATCCATGACAAGCATGTGGAGGTAAGAGGACAACTTGTAGAATCTTTTCTGCCCTGCTTTGTGAGCTCTGGGCATGGAACTCAAGTGCAGAGCTATCTTTCAGGACCTAATGCTACTCTTTGAAATGCTAGTTCCATTGTCTGTCTTGCTCACCTTCTCTGTCTTGTGTAGTAAGTATTTTCCTCACATCATCCTATCTGCTGATAATGGTTTTGTTTTGTTTTCCCAGCCAGCATTTTGTATTTCCCACTCCTTATCACTGTTTCGCCAACTTTGAGGTATCCTCCCTCTTTAACAGGAGGAAACTGTGGGGCACCAGCCCCCACTTTTATGACCCAGGGAACTCTTGAGTAGGGAGAATTGAGAAATATTAGCTAGAAAGAGATGCCTAGATGATGAGAGGAAAGACAGAAACACAGGACAGCCTCGGGAGGGCCTGGTTCCTTATCCACTGGCCCAGAACTTTATTCCAAAGGCCTTTTTATAACAATGCCAAGGGGAGGGGCCAAAAGACCTCCTCCTGCTACATACAACCAAGTGTAGAACCTTCCAAACACCTGGTGCCCAGGCCCGTGGTCCAATCATCCTCTTATGCAGCCCTGCTGGTAAAGCAAGCTCAAATCTCACTAGGAAACCTCTGTGGGCTCCAACAGGAAACACTGGTTTCTAGCATAACCTTTGTAAGCTGGGTTTGTGATCTCTGAAACCCATAAAATATTTAACTAAGAAGAATAGAAAACGTCAGACCTGCGAGCCTACATCATATAATTTAAATTCTGAAATGGTACATTTTAAGTTTAGCTAAAGACTGACCCTTAAATTTGCTTGTCTCTTTCTAAATCAAAGTTTTCTGAGTTTTGTCTCAATATTTTCTTCCTTCCTTTCCACTGCCTTTTCCCTTTTTCCAGTGCTTTCCTTTGTGTGCCTCACCCAGAAAGAGGAAAAGCGCACAGGAAGAGGGAGATGAGAGGGAAGGGCCAGAGCTGTGTGGAGATGACAGAGCAGGGAGAGGAGGAGGGAGGCTGGTGTGGGACAGGAGAATCTACAGATGCTCTCTCATTATGTGGGTGGCTAAGGGGGGTCCCTGCAGGTGTCATACAGGGAAGCGAACCACACAGATAGGAATGAAAATCCAATTCAGACTGACTTGGATCAGACTTTAGGGAGTCTAATAACAGGCAGTTGATTCCCAATATATTAAATTTAAGCCCAGTACAGTTTGGAAAAAAATTTCCTGGTGTAAAACAATCCCCCTTGCACAAGGAAGTGTAATTGCATGAAACTCAACTCAGGCTGCATATAATTTCTTCCAAGAAGATAGGTTCAGGCTCTAGCCTGGTCTCAGTCATATAGATAGCATAGAGGTCATTTGGGTTATTAGCCACCTCAGTCCTGGTTGTGGGAGCTTGGGAGAGCCTCTGGCTATAAAGATCATTTAGATTACTAGCCATCTTTGGTCTTAACTGTAAGCTTGATATGGCCTGGCCCAACAGATAATGCAGATCACCAGGCAGTTAATCCTTTCCAATTCTCAGTTTTCTGGATGGAAGAACAGTTTTTTATCTTTCCCACTGGAAAGACGATCATGTGTGCTTAACATTCCTATGCTCCCAACAGGTTGCCTATTTATTTATAGTAAAAGTCTTAAACCTGAGGCTGGAGAGATAGCTCAGTAGTTAACAGCGCTTCCTGCTCTTGGAGAAGAGCTGAGTTTGGCTCCCAGCCCTTATAGACTACTGTAACTCAAGTTCCAAGGGGCTCTAAGATGCTCTTGTGGCTTCTTTAGGCATCAAGCATGCAGGTGGTGCATCTGTGTACATGCAGGAGAAACATACATGTGAAAATAAGAATAAACATTTGTAAGAAGCCTTAAAACTTTGATCAGAGCTGCTCTTTTTCCTTTATGCATCTGCTTTTTGTACTGTCTTAGAAAAAGCATCACCAAATCCAATTTATTAAGTTTTCCTCTACATTTTCTTCAAAACAAAACAATTTCAGGTCTTACATTTAGGTCTTTGATCTATTTTCGATTAATTCTTTGATGTAAGATAAGGGCCTAATCATATCCTTTTTGTGTGTGGATATCCATTTTTCCCAAGGCTTGGTGCAAAGTACTGTTTTTTGCCCATTAAATGGTCTTGGCAGCCTATGCAGAAACCATTTTCCTTCCTGCGTGTGTTCAGGAATTTATTTCCGAGCTCTTTATTTGACCCCACAGTCTGCCAAGGCCTCTTCTGAGTTTGTTTTCTTTCAGGACTTTTTTTTTTTTTTAATCCTATTTTGTGCCCCTTAAGAGTCTATCAGAATTGCTCTTGGCAGAGGCCACACGACTTTAGAGAATGGTTTGTGTGGGGAGGGCATCTCAGTATTGAGTCTCCCAGTCCCTGGCCACAGATACCAGTCTTTTCCTTAGTGTCTTCTTTTATTTTCTTTAGCAACATTTTATGGTTTAAAAAAAAGTCCAGTTTGGTTAAGGTTATTATTATTATTTTTCAGTGTTATCATGGTGGAATTTTGTGTCCCAATTTTTCTGTTCAGATTGTTCACCACTAATGTATATAAATGCATGTAATTGTGCATGCTAATTTTATGATCTCCTGTATGCCTCAAGTCATTTCTAAATTTCTATGCAGAATACATCCTTTAATAGTTCTGTCAGTCAGGCTATCATTAATAAGTTCCAGATTTCTATATCCAAGATTACCTTCATTTCTCACTCTGTAAAGCCTTTATGTGTGTGGTATATGTTTGTTTGTGCATATGTGTGCAGGTGTACATGTGTGCATATTTATTTGAGAGTATATAGAGGCCAGAGGAGGCTATCCACTGACTTCCTCCGGTACTTTCAATCCTATTCTTTTGAGTCAGCACCTCTCACCGAGCTCAAAATGTATTCTGCTATGCTGTCAGCCAGTGAGTGACTAATAGGAAAATAAATGGACAGGATGCTTAATTTTTTAAATGTTTAATATAGATTTCTAAAAAGTAATTTCCAAAACATTTTTTAGTAGCATTTTACCTTCCAACTACAGCAGGTTAAGTTTTAGATATCCATTTATGATTGTCACCTTGAACTCTCTGTAAAGAAATACTAGAGAAACAATGGACTGTATGTGAACAGTAATCTGGTGCTGAGAAAAATAGCTCTCAGCCCATAGACTCACTACATTACGCTCAGAAGAGAAATCATAATTTTGTTCCAAACTAAAATGACTAGTTGCTACAGGTGAGAAAGGAAATTTTAAGATAAGATCTTATGATTGATTATAGAAAGTTGTCAGAAAGCTTGTGGGAAAGGAATTTTATGTGGTGCTATAAGTAGACGGCAATTGGATGTATTTATTGATGAGATATTTTATGAGTAAATTTAAACATCAAAGGAGCTTGACACAAACTAGAGTGTGCGTGAATATATGTGTGTGTGTGAGTGTGTGTGTGCTTGTGAGTATGTGATGCTTGTGTATGTGTGTGTGTGTGTGTGTGTGTGTGTGTGTGTGTGCACATGTATGACGTTTGTGTGTGAGCCCAGAAGTGCATGCCCAGAGGCCAGAGGAGGATGTAAGGTGTCCTTCTCTCCACCTTACTTCTTTAGGACCGGGTTTCTCTCTAAATCTAGTGTCATTTTTTGTTTTCAGCTGAAATGATAGCCAGGAAGTCCTAGTGATCCTCTTGTCTCTGCCCCCTCAGGGCTGGGAATACAGCAACCTGAGGACCAAATGTAATTGACTTCTCATTTTATATCTGAAGATAATATTCTATATATAATGAATGCTCACTAAATAGTTATTAGATAGATACTTTAATTTACTGGACACAAAAGACAGAACATTAAAAATGTGCATTCTGACCAAACTGTATGTAAGCTTATTATGTAATCCTGAAAAGGCTATATTCAATAGTATTAGAATGATTAATTTAATCTTTCCCTTGACTATTTCAGTTACAGACATATTATTGGGCTTTGTTTTGGGAAGTAGTCATTTTATTTTTGATGACCTGAAAAGAAGTTTTTCCTACAAATATTGCTCAGAAAACAAAAAGTAAAAATCATGTAAATAATAAAGAATTGGTCTAAGAGAGTAAACACTAAGAAAATAAATTAGAGCATTAAAACAACATTATTTTTAATTATCTCTCTCTCTCTCTCTCTCTCTCTCTCTCTCTCTCTCTCTCTGTGTGTGTGTGTGTGTGTGTGTGTGTGTGTGTGTTTATTTTCAGACTTGGGATGTAGCTTTATCACGTACTGCTAGAGCATGGGGGAAAAAATGTGTGTATCAACGTAACACACATTTAAACAAAGAGCATGAGGCCCATCCTGTATATACTGGTATTGGCGAAAACATGTGGGTTGGTCCCGAAGAGGAATTTACTGCAAGTGTCGCTATCAAGAGTTGGCATGAGGAAAGGAAAAGCTATAATTTTCACAACGACACCTGTGTTGACGGCGACGACTGCTCTCATTATATCCAGGTATCTGGTTTGTGTATTGTTATTAAATTAGTAGATTTTTCAAATTGCTTTACCTAGTTTTCTGTTTTAAATTTATAAGCTCCCATGACAAAATTACTCCCTTAATAAAATAAAAATGTTAATCCTCTCTATTTAAACGTCCACCATTTCATCTATTATGTGAATCATACAAGAAATAGGCATTGATCCTCAAGATCAAGAGGGTTGTTCTGAAACTAGCACATGGTAGAAATGGAAGGAAAACTCTTAAAGAAAATGACTTACAAATTACTGACCATGAACAAGCATAAAAGGCGTCCCCACAGATTATGTAGCGAATTGGCCAACTTCTAGTATATTTCCACCACCCATGCCCAGCACTCCAGGTGCCCCATGACCCTCCAGGAATTCTCAGTCACCTTTAATTTTCTGTACTCACCTTTATTATTTTACATTGTAACGGAAATAGCTCATACTGCACTGAGAACAGAGACCTTGTCATTTTACCCACATATTCTCAAAACAACATGACCCTGCTTAGTTCCTTCAATAAGTGTTTATGTCAGAAATCAAAGAGATTTTGAATGAATTTATTTACAATATGACATGATCTTCTCAATCAGTTTATATCATAGTTCATGTAAAACATAATTTTGAGATTTCTTCATGGTTTTGAAGTCCTCTTTCTTTTCTAGTAAGTGAACTCTTCAAAGAATTTTTGATCTGTTCTTTTTCTGTCAGTTCCTCCTTCTTATGGATAGCAAAGCTAGACTCCTTTAGGTAACCTTAATCACCCTCCTGTTCCTTTACTGTTTTCTTTTCTGTAATTCAAGCCACCAAGGCATTCTTGGTCCTTATATTGGACCTGCTAGTTTTTGCTTCAACTCTTTTTTTTTTTTTTTTAAGGTCAAACAGAGATGTATTTTAGATAGACAAGTCATCTTCAAACACTTCGGAGATCTACAGAATGTAGCATTTAAGATGTTTTAATAACATAGGGTTTTTTTTTTTTTTATGACAATGGACATGTCTGCTCCTAGCAGCACCAATCTACTTCAGAGAAGATGTTGGGCATTGAAGAAACTCCATTATGGAGTTTACTTTCTTTGTGGCAAAAGTTAGCCACTGGACAAGAAAGTGCCCTTGCCTTGATTGCTGACAGTATGCTTTCCAAATGGACAAGCAGGACACAAAAGAAAAGACTGCCAAACCTTGCCAAGACAAGGTAGGAAGGCCCTTCAGAATATCCTGCTTCACAGAAAAGTCTGTCAGATATGCTAGGTCTGTAGGCCAAAGATGGATGCCCCAACGTTGCAGAGGAACCTTGAGTGACTGTCCCGGCAGCCATTGCTTCAACTATTATATTTTATTATATTATTTTGTTATTTTTGCAGTAGTAGGAATAAATACCAGGGCCTCACACACTTGGTCTACCCTTAGATTTTTGTCTCTTTCTTTAATATATCACCATATGTCTTTAAGAATTAAAATTTGAAAACAATGAACATTTGTTAAAAATTGAGGAGGAGACAGAAATGGCTCCCCTTCCCCACACGTTAAGAGCCAAAAGAAGAACTTTTTCCTTACTTGAAATTTTACTAATACTGAGATCACACAGAGTATTTCTGGAATGTCTCTCCTTACTCCATCCTACCCCATCCCTGTAATTCAGGGTCTGTTTTTTGTTATAGGGAGCAGATCTCCTCTAGGTCTTTCCTAATGAAAAACCCATACTTTGTTTCATTTTGTGATCCAGCTTCCTCTATGAAAGGAAAGGTAGACAGATGCCTTGCCACTGTTAGATTTGCATCTTGTTTGCTTCCTGTCTGTAGCCCTAATGGCCCTCTTTTCTCCCTTCTGCTAGAAACTTCCATTTCTACAACACTTCTCCTCTTCTCTCTCTGATCTTTCTTCTTTATTGCCAAAGACCTAAAACTGTCCAATTTAACCGAGTACTGGGAAATCACTTTGTCAGATGTGAGCTTCACTGGCTTAGAACACTGCCTGGCATCAGTGTTTTTTGGCTGTTCCCATAATATGAAACTATGACAATGTTGATGTGAATACATTTGGGAAATACTCCGTAAATCCATGACAGTCTCTTGCCTGGGTCTAAAACCAATTTTTGATAGTCCTTGAATTTCTTGGTTACAGATTCTGTGTGATTGGAACATAGTGTGTATAGCATAAGTACTTCTAAACAAAATTCACATTTTCTTTGACATGCTTATTTCAGCTTGTTTGGGACCATTCCTTCAAAGTTGGTTGTGCTGTTACTCGATGTACAAGAGTTGGCGGCTTCCTACATGCAGCACTTTTCATATGCAACTATGCACCAGGGTGAGTGGTTGTAAAGCAATAAAAAAGAAAAAGATGAGACCACTTCAACTTTAAGTTTTCCTAACTTGTAATATATTTCTGAAGTCTTTATTGGCCATTAAAGTTTTAGATATATTAATAGAAGACTTCATGATGAAATATTTTAAATTTCATAAGAAATAAGTCATACCTTGGGCAAGTTGGCTTTACTTACAAACTCTTTAATGGTTATCACCTATAGGAAAGAAGCTTAGCATCAACTAGTTAAAATAACTAGAGGCGCTGCAGTAGGATTTCAATTATTTTCCAGAATGGTGTATTCTCATAGCACTAATAAAAGTTGTAAAACTCAGCTAGGTTGAAATTTGTGTAATAAGAATTATGTTAGAAAGGTTGCAGTTTTATAACATGAAGTACACATAACTAACCCAAGATGGTTGTTTGGGCTAATGCGTATTCATTAATATCAGAGACAGAAGAGCTCTTCAAAAGTCTTTGAGTCAAACTATCCACTGGAAGGTCAAATTCTTTCTACTTATTCCTCATATGACTATTTTCTTTATACTTTAACACCTGCCATTTAGGGAAAGTAACTACTCCCCAATCACCTTCATCTCTAAAAAACTCTGTTTGGAAGCTCTAAGTCATATAATGCTGTTAGTAACAGGACTGTAACTTCCAAATAGGCGGGGGAATATTCTAATCAACATCTTAAGTGGAAAAAAAGATTTGACTACCTCTCAGGATCAAAGAGTACTCTGTGGGACTAAACCAGGGAGTGGGGAGAGAAAAAAAAAAGAAAAAGGAAAGGAAGTCAGATCTCATTGTTTACAGGTTGTTTTCTCCCAGATAGAGAAAATGATGGAAGCGTGTTGTATGATGAATTAAACTTAGGAAGCTCCTTCCCGGTGAAAAGCCATCCATTTTTATAGTCTCAGCAAGGAAATAAATCTCTGAATGAGTAAGCATACAAATTATATTTTAACTAGGCAACAAACAAAGCAGAGGAAACAAATAATGATTGGGATGGGAATTGGAGAGGTGGCTCAGTGGCTCAGAGCACTGGCTGCTCTTCCAGAGGACCCAAGTTCAATGCCCAGCCCTCAGATGGTGGCTCAGTGGCTCAGAGCACTGGCTGCTCTTCCAGAGGACCCAAGTTCAATGCCCAGCCCTCAGATGGTGGCTCACAACTCTCTGTAGCTCCGGTTCTAGGAAATCCAATGTCTTTTTCTGGCCTTTGTAAGTAGCAGACATACAAACAGAGCACAGACATACGTGTAGGCAAAACACCAATGTGGTGGAGGGCTCAGGGAAAGACTATGAATGGAAGAAAACTAAGTTAGACCCAGATCATAGCATTTGAACTGAAAGCCAAATAAGATAAATAAAGAATATTCCATGTGTAAGAGTTTCATTAAAAAATCACAGGGGCCATTGAGTTGGCTCTGTAAGGGTCTGAGAAAATGCTGAAGGGAAACTCCAGACTCAAACCAGTATGCAAGAACAAAGAGCGTTTATTTACCAGCATGTAGGATCGACCAAACACCTGTACAAAATGGCAATGACCCTGAGAGGAGCATGCAGGCTCCTTTTAAGCATAGCTAGGGGAATTTCAGGGACAGTTGGGTCATCTCAAATGGTCAAGCAAGCAGCAGTTACACTAGTTCTTTTAATTGGCTGAGGTTCAGTTTTACCATTTTTGGGCATACTTGAGTAAGTTTGGTCAAATCAGGACATGACTCAGAAGGGGGTTGCAAGATTTGTCCTTGAGACGCTGTGGTGCTGACTCAGGCCTTGTGTTTGTTCTCTCCCTCCTCCCTGAATGTAAGGGTGTTGTTGACTAATGGCCCTTTGTTGGGAGAGAAACCTGTTTTGCCCCTCTCAAAGGACTGAACCTTAAATTCAGTTTCAAATGGGAAAAGTGGGAAAGTTTAAACTCACTCAGCAGGTGAAGGTGCTACCAAACCTGACCATGTGAGTTCAATCCCAGAACCTACGTGGTAGAGACAACCAACTCATGAAAGCTATCCTCTGACCTCTACAGATACACCATGTCACCCCCATGTGTGTGTGTGCGTGTGTACACACACGCACACACACACACAGATCGGGTAAGCAAGAACAGAATCTCACACTTCAAATATTTGATTTTCTGCTATAATCAACCAAAGAAAACTCTGCTTTAAAAACATGCTAGTGATTAGATAAAGCTTACCTTGTACCATATGAGAAAATTATGAATACAATTCATAGTATTCAGTATCCCAAGACTTGCATATACAGATGGAGAGGATCCTATGGTTTGTTTTAAGCAATCTATCACATTTTTTAAATATTTTAGTAACTTACTGGGAATTTCATACAGTGTATCTTGATCATACTCCCATTGAGGACCCCCCCTCCTTCCTACCTCCCACTTCATGTCCTATTTTGTTTTTAGAAGAGACTGTCTTGTAGCAGATGTCCTGGTCCACTGGCTCTTACAGTTTTTCTATTCCTTTTCTGCAAAGTTATCTGAGCCTTTAGTTAGAAGTTGTGTTGTAAGGGTATTAACTAGGGGCAGGTACCCCACAGTCAATTGATTTCTGCATTGTGGCTTTCTGTAATGGTCTTTGTATTAGTGTTATCTAGAGCAACAGAACTTACATGATGAATACATACATACATACATACATACACACACACACACACACACACACACACACACACACACACACACCTATATATAGAGAGGGGGGGCTTATTGGAATGACTTTATAGGCTGCATTCCATCTAATCCAACAATGACTGGCTGTGAATCCAGTAGTTACTCAGTCCACAAGGCTGGATCTTTCAGCTGGTCTTCAGTATATGCTAGCATCCCAGAGAAGCAGGCTCTCCAGTGAAGGAATAGGCATGCTAGCAAGGGAAGGGCACGCATGCAAAAAGCAAAAGCCTTTTCTTCCCATGTCCAGCAGAAGGTGTGGCCCAGATTAAAGGTGTGTCTCCCACCCCAGGATCCAGATCAAAGGTGTGTGTCTTCCCACCTCAAAGGTCGGAACTAGAAGCAGATTCACCCACTTTAAACCAAGCAGAAAAGTCTCTCACAGGAGTGCCCTCTACTTCTGGCTTGGACTTCACTCCAGATGGAGTCAAGTTGACCACCAAGGACAGCCATCATAGATAGTCCGGTCTGCTGCCTAGAGAAGCTTCTCTGATGATAGTGAGAACTGCATTAATCTGTGGGTATAAGGATAAGTCTTTAGACTGCAGTTAGAAGTTACACTGGTTTAGGCAAGTGGCAGCAACAGGCAGTCTCTAGGTTCCATGGACTCACCAGCTGTAGGTAGATGGATGGCTCAGTAAACAGTTCCAGGCATGAATTCCTTCCTGTCAATCAGGATTTCAGTCCAATTAGGTGGCTGTTGCTGAACACCTCGGTTGGCCTCTTAACTTAGCAGCATGAATAGAGCTGCAATGAACCTTGGTGTGCAAATATCTTTTCGGTATATCCACTCAGAGGTGAGTCTGTTTTCTTAACTAGATCGTCTTCTTAAAATAGTTAAACGTGGGAACACCATCATTTCATTAATGTAAATTAATAACATAATGAACAGAAATTGAATTAACATTACGTAGCGTGAAAACTGAGTCTCTTCTTACTTTCTGCTTTTTTCTAGAGGAACTCTGGCAAGGAGGCCTTACGAAGCAGGGCCGTACTGTAGTCGGTGTCCCCCTCGCGACAAATGCACAGACTTTCTATGCAGTAAGATCAAATAACCCGTAAGATGTGAGACAGTGAGCAGGCAAGGTGGTTGGCACTCACTTTATCAGGCCGCTCACACTGGCCCCCAACTCAGATGCTGTCACTGTACTATCAACACAGTCTTACCTGCCGCTTTGTCACCAACTGTAGAGCCCTCTCTGCTCTCCTGGCTCCCCAGTGCTCCCACTAGGAAAACACAAAAATCTCAGAATTAAGGAAGAAAGAGAACGAACAGTTTACCCTTGGAAAGAACTTCACAACTAATTCCTTAAATAGCAGCCACTGTGACAATGAGTGCTTTAAAGAAAAGACTATTCTAAAATATTCATTAAAAAAAAGAAAAAATAGTACGGTCACACATTTAAGAAATCTTTTTTATTGTTCTCCCTCCCTGGGGGTAAAGTTCCTAAAGTATTCAGAGGAAAAAAACGTAGAATGTATGTCTGATTAATTTTTCTATTACTTCTTCCAAATATAAGAACTTACAATCCAGTGATATAACTAAAGCTGGAATATACAACACTTAGAAGAATGTCATCTGTATCTACATACCTAACTAAAACAGTAGTGGAAAGTTTCCATGCAACAACACTTTGTCTTGAACGTGCATTAACATTGCTGTCTTCTGGTTCTCCTGGATCAATAGGCAAGATGTCCGCTAACACATGGTATGTTCAGACCACCAATAAGGAATAAGGTGACTCATGTGTTTCCACGCCTCCTGTTTTGTTTTCTGCGTATTTCTCACTGATTCTTTCTACGTACTTTTATATGTTTCTCTTGACTTTTTTTTAAAACTTTTTAACACTCTATTCAACTCATCTACAATGACTGATAGTTCCCTGTATAAGAATTTCAGTAGCTCTTTCTATAATAACTACATACTTAGTTAATATTTCTTTTTGTTTGTTTGTTTGTTTCAGGGGTTTTTGTTGTTGTTGTTGTTGTTGTTGTTTCAAGATAGGGTTTCACTGTGTAGCTCTGACTGTCCTGGAACTCACTTTGTAGACCATGCTGGCCTTGAACTCAGAGATCCACCTGCCTCTGCTTCCCAAGTGCTGGGATTAAAGGCATGAGCCACCACCACCTGGTGGTAATATTTCATTATATTTAGAATCCATCTAAATAGAATATAGAGATCTCCTTGCCCTCCTCATATATCCCACAGATGACTTACATTATTCTGTGCATACCTTGAAAATGGCATTGTTGGCATGCTTTTACTTTCAACTCACAACTATATTTAAAAGAATTGAAGAGGTGATGGGGCCATATAAGATATAAACATGTATTATTTACTATATTTACACAGCCCTATCATATTGGCCTCTTCTTGGCTCTTCACTTCTAATCTTGTCTTTCTCCTGACAACATTTACTTTTTAAAAAAAAGATTTATTTATTTATTATGTATACAGTGTTCTGCCTGCACATATCCCTACAGGCCAGAAGAGGGCACTAGATCTCATTACAGATGAGCCACCATGTGGTTGCTGGGAATTGAACTCAGGACCTTTGGAAGAGCAAGCAGCACCCTTAACCTCTGAGCCATCTCTCCAGCCCTGTCATTAATTTCTTATGTGAGGAATTCACTTCAGTAATACTTTCACAACAGGCTTGCTAACAACCAGTTCTCTTAAGAGTTCCTCCAGTTGCTTATGTCTGGATTTCTTCTTTTTTATTCAATTGCTGGACAACACGGAATTCTTGAGCATTCTGTTCATTTTACCTCTTCAAAAATACCGTGACTCTTCCTTCTGGCTTCTGTGGTTTCTGATGAGAAATCCAGTAGTAGGTTATTTAAGTTTCTTTATAGGAATGTCATTTTCCTCTGACTCTGTTTGAAGGTAGATTTTTGTCTTAAGTTCCAACAATTTGATTACAGTGTTCTGGATGTGGATTGCTTTTGGTTTATTCTATAGACCATACAGTTGGCTTCCTAAAC
The DNA here is from genome assembly GCF_903995425.1 of Onychomys torridus. Lineage (NCBI taxonomy): Eukaryota > Metazoa > Chordata > Mammalia > Rodentia > Cricetidae > Onychomys > Onychomys torridus. The sequence goes on along the minus strand of NC_050462.1, from coordinate 31,338,093 downwards.
CTATCATTTACTTCTCTTTCAAACTTTTCTAAATCTCAAGCCCTAATCCTTTCCACTGTTTTTTCTATCACTTCACTACTTCTCCTTCTGGCATTTTCTATGACAGACATAGGAGAGCTTTGGTTTCCAGTTGGTTCCTTGAAGCTCCCATGACTTTTTATTGCACGTTTGGTTTTTTTCTCTTTAGAGATCTTAGGACAGTCTGCTAATCACCCTCCAAACTCAGAAACCCTTCTGACATCTCTAGTTTCTATTGAGTCCTCCCATGTTATATTATCATTGTTACTGTATTTCTCGGTTCTAAAATTTCCATTTGGTTCCTTTTTAAAATACAGTTTCTAATTTATCGGCTGGTATTTTCTGTCGTACCTTTTCTTTGAAGGGTGTTTGCTAATAATTTCAATATATGTTTTACCTTGTCATTGGTGATTATTACATACCTTTATCATTTGAGATGAAAATTCTGTAACCAAATTATATACCAGAACTTGGGATATTACATTATAAAGCATTTGTTCTTTGCTTAAATTTTATGGAGGCTATTAATATTATTTTCATTTTTTAAATTAAAATATAATTACACCATCTTCCCCTTTCCCTTTTCTCCCTCAAGCCCCTCCAATGTTACCACACCCTCCCTCCTGCTCTATCAAATCCATGGCTTTTGGCCTCTTTAATTGTTATTACAAATATATATATATATATATATATATATATATATATATATATATATGTGTGTGTGTGTGTGTGTGTGTGTGTGTGTGTGTGTGTGTGCGCGTGCGTGCACACGTGCACGCGCGCGCATGTGTGTATTCTCCTAAATATATAAATATAATCTGCTCAGTTCATATGTTACTTGTATGTATATGATTTCAGGACTGAATACTTGATATTTGATAAAGAACATTGAGGAGACTCTTCCCTGAGGAAGACCATTTTCTCCTGCTTTCCACATCATATTGCCCGTCATCGTTTTTCACGTCTTGTTGCCTCAGCCTTGTTGAGACTTCAGAGGTGAAGCTTCCCTGGCATTTCTAGATGAAATCTCACAGGAGATATTGTGTTGTTCTGGCTCTTACAATCTCTCCACTCCTTCTGCTATATTCTCTGAGCCTGGGTTCAGGAGTTATGTTATAGATGGGTCAGCTGGCGCTGGGCACTACACAAGCATTTAGTCTCTGCGTTTTGGTCAGTTACAGTTTTCTGTGAAGATCTCTGCCCTCCACAAAAAGACGTTTCTTTGTTGAGGGGTGAGAGCTATACTAACCTATGGTGTAAGGATATATGTTTAGAACACATTTAGGAATTATGTTAATTTAGTAAAATATATTTGTAGTTTCTCCTCCTGCATGTATATAGTTTCATACCTCACTAACCCCAGGTAGTTGGCTAGGTTTCCAATACCAGACATGCTTTCCCTCTTGTTGAGCAGGTCTTAAATTCAAACTCATACCTTGGCAGTATTGGTCCTTAGGATTATTCTGCCATGCTCGTCATCGTTGCAGGCCATAGGCATCATAACTGGGTAGAACTATTGGTGGTTTCCTGTGGGAGACCGGCCCCCACTTTTATGACCAGGGTATTCTTGAGCAAGGAGAAGTGGGAAATATTTAGATAGATGCCTAGAGGATGAAAGGAAAGACTGAAACAGAGGATAGTCTCGGGAGGGCCTGGGTCAAAAAACAGCCCAGAACTTTATTTGAAAGGGCTTTTTATAACAAATGCCAAGAGGCAAGACAAAAGGCCTCCCCCTTGCTCGATATAACCAAGTGTAGACCCTACCAAACACCTGGTACCCATGGCCCAATCATCATCTTATGCAGTCCTGCTAGGTAAAGCCACTAGGAATCCTTGGTGGGCTCCAACAGCTTCCCTCCCTTGGAAGATTGCTGATGCCTTCTGGTACCAGGAAAGCTATTCCTCAAGGAGGAGCATTCATGCTTGGGTCCTCTGGGTCTTGTGTCTGAAATACATAGTGTCTTTAGCAATACATGTATTCAACCTCTGGGATGAAACCAAGGGCAATAGCAATAGTCTACAATGTTTTGGAAGTCTCTTGGTCTCCCCAGACCAGGAACTCATAAGGGAACTTCCTATACCTGGTATTGGGAATTTCTTCGCCTGTGGCTCTTGGAGGAATATGGTTAGGTTTGGGTCCGAATTTCCAAACTGCTTTCTTCTGTGGTCTGTCATTCTGAGGCTCAGTTTCTGTTTTTTGAATGCTACCACCAGTCCAAGCCCAGTCACTTGGAGACACAGGGAAAACTCTTTATACATTAGTTCAGCTCTCAAAGTCTTTAGCATTCTATTTAGTATCAGATCTGTATACAGTTTACATGCCTAAGTGATCCAAAAAGTTCATCATCATTTAAGGTGGGTTTTTATTATTGCCTTTGGGTTTTGGTTTTGTTTGTTTTACATAGTCTCTCGAGGTAGCCTGGACTTCCACCTTCCAAGGACTAGCCTATGCCTCCACATCCACCATCCAATTTATAAATTTTCTTCCTCTCTTCTTCCAATCACATAACCCTTTGCAGTTTATCTGGGATCTTCCAGTGATGGAACCCACTTTTAAGGTTGAATCATGTTCAGGGCCAAAGCAAAAAGCAAACAGATGTGCAAAGGAGTCTGGCCTGAAGTCTTGAAGCCACAGGTCAATGAAATGGTGAAGACAAGTCTTCTCCTCAGAGGATTGGCTTGGGTTTCCTTTTGCTGGCTATCTCCATTGCCCCCACCACTGCTCCCAGACTGGGAGCTGGGCCATGAGTGAATGAAGTAAAGGATGATAAAACTAACTTAGTTATTAGTGATTCCTCTTCATTCATTGAGTAGTAAGGTTCTGTTTCCTACTCCCTCAGCCAAAGCCAGAGTTCTGCCCATACCAGAGGGTCCACAGACTTGGAGGGAGTATTGAATTTCAGTGGGAAAGTACAAGAGATGGGAAAGCCAGTAAACACACCAATTTGTTGGCACTCTAAGTCCTGATGTTCTCTCTCAGTCTGCCTTCAGATAGTTGCTCAGCAGAGTTATTCTAATGCTGTGCCATGAATTCTATGCTAGATGTATCGTTTTATTCTCCAGTGGGCAAGAAAAGTTAAAATATGTTTCTACCATCTTCTTTAGAGCCAGACCTGGAAGTTTGGTTCCTAAATAGTGCTTAAGATTGACTGTTCCCCTTTCTCTTTAAAAATCACCGAGAACCCGAAGAAAGAAGTATGTTTCGTCTTCATTAGAATTATGAGTCATTTCTGTCACTCTCCTACATAGATCTATAGGTAGTCAGATTTCAAGACTGTGTCTGCAAATTGCAGATTCAAAGCCAGAGGAACACATTCTCAACGTGAATTTTTTTGTTTCAAGGCTTCAGGTAGCAGACCTGAAAGACACACTCTGAAGTTCTTTTCTGACACATAGGGCCAAAATCCATAGCCTGGACTCAACCACTCATGAACATTTTTCCACCAATGAGAAGAATGAGAGGTCTTCTGCAGTCGAAAGAATAATCCTTTCTAGTTTTAAATCTACCCAGAATGTAAAGATTACCTTCTGAGGAAAGGTAATCTAGTAATTTAACAAGTAATTACTACTAATTATTGGTTAAGATGGGGGTGGTCCTTGACAAGAGTGGTCTCTGGATCCCTGATAGGCATCCTTGTTAGAGAAAGAAAGAACCCAGAGGAAAGGCCACATGAAGATGGAGTAAGACACTGGAGTGGTGAACCTACAAACCAAAGAATGCCAAGGATTTCCAGGAACCACTGCTGGGAAGAGGCAAGGAAGTTAGCCATGCCTTGTGTCTGAAAGGTTGCTTGGGCTTCCTTGAATTATAATTGCATACTTCTGTCTTCAGAATTGTGGGAGAATAATCCAAAGGTAAACAATGCATTGCCAGACTAAGAAACCACCTAGAAAATGGTATGTTCACAGTAAGAAGTCTGTCCTGAGCAAGCAAAACTGCTTTGACAGATTTGTAATAGTCAAACATTGCCCACCAAAGGAAAATGGTGGAAGTTACATTGGATATAGCACAAGAAACCAAGATACTGGAAAACAGTAAAAACTGCATGGGTCATGACTGAAATATGAAGTTAAGAGGATTAAAGGCCAAAGAGAACATTATAAATATACACTGGTAAGTCATACTCAAACAGTAGTAGGATCTGAAGAACAGAAGCAAAATAACAGCAAGAAATATAAGTAGGGATAGTTGCATAAATGCAATGAAACAGCATCACCACCTTCTCTCAAATGTTAGTTCTAAACATTGAAAATGAACACTGTACCATGAAAGGGTGGCACAAAGTCAGTGTGTAGTTGATATACTTGGTAAGTTCATGGATATCAGTGGAAGAGAAAGAATCCTTTAAGTATACAAGCAAAGATTACAAAATCCTTTATTAGATTGTGCAACACTCTGTTTGCCCGAGGAGTCAGCAGCCACAAGCATTCTGGCAATGAAATGTAGAGCACCGGAAGTACAGTTTTCTATGGATGGCAAGAACAGGGAAGTGGTCGCAAAACCTGCAGTTCTCTCTTTTATTGAGAAACCACTGTGACTCTTGTGTTCCTTCATGTCCCCCTCTGGCTTGCAGCAATCTCTTCAGAATTAGGCTATCTAGCTCTCCTACAGCTTCCAAATATTGCATATGTTCTAATGACTAGTAAATTCTAAAACTACCCAGAGGGTAGAAACCATAGAATTCTTGTTTCTGGTCTCAGCTCTATAGTAAAGATCTGGCTTTGCACCAGGGTTGTAGCAACTCCACATTGGCAAGGTGACATTCTCACTTAAGGGAAAAGATAGATCTGTCTTCAACTCCCGTACTATAACATTCAGAACTAAGAACAGTGGAGTGATGCCTAGTTTGCCTTTACATGTAGAGAGTCAGCCAACAATCTATACATAGCTAAACTTTGTTTACAATTAAAGACAGTTTTTTTTTGGGGGGGAGCATGCAAGAACTGTTGATGCATACATAGCTCAGGTGAGTGCTTCCACAACAAACCCCTGAAGATGACCTTCAACAAAAAATGAGTGGGGTTGGGGCAGTACAGTGAAAGACATTTGTAAGAATTGCATCATACTTTATAGACTAAACAAAATCTGACCATTATTATTGCCAAGCAAAATGTAACAAAAAAAAATTAGCAAGATTTTTAAAAATGGCATAATTAAGCCAGGTGTAGTGATGGGACACCCTAAGTCCCAGCACTTGGGAAGCAGAAGCAGGTGGATCCCAGTGGGTTTGAGGCCAGCATGTTCTACAAAGTGAGTTCCAGAACAGCCAGGGCTATTACACAGAAAAATCCTGTCTCAAAGAAACAAAAAGAAAGAAAATATTGAAAAAGAGAGACAGAGAGATGTAATTAACACATAATGTGTGTGTGTGTGTGTATATATATATATATATATATATACATATATATATATATATGAAATTGTGAAAAAATAAAAATAATAAAACATAAAAATGATGTAATTAATAAAATGGGAGAAAATGATATAGATTTATATTTTCATATCCCTTATATCCAGGGGCCAAAAATAAGACTTAAAAGCTGACAGACATTGGCTTTAGTGGGCAGGTAAGTCAAAGCCACCAGTAACTCCAGTTCCATGAGACACAGCACCTTCTAACCTCCACAGGCACCTGCGTGCATGGGTGCGCATATGTCACATATAAACACACACATAGACTAAAATATCCCTTCAAAAGCAGGTAAACAATACATCTGTAAATAGATTTAAATTTGTTTAAATGTTTAATAAAATGCAAATATAAAAGAAGGCCAGGCGGTGATGGCACACGCCTTTAATCCCAGCACTCAGGAGGCAAAGCCAGGTGGATCTCTGTGAGTTAGAGGCCAGCCTCGTCTACAGAGCGAGATACAGCTCAGGCACCAAAACTACACAGAGAAACTTTGTCTCAAATACATATATATAATACATATAAAGAAAATATGAATCGTAATAAGAATAATAAGAAGAAAAGTAATAAATGAAAGCTAATGGTGACACGTGAAGAAAGGCAATGAGAAAGAAGGCTCTGTGACATCACTGCTTCTACTAAAGGGTCTTTAAATCCAATCAATCCCCCTACAGCAGGAAGAGAACCTACAAACCATATAGAGAAGGATTCTTTTTGGAAAGATGCTCTGATATAGAGTTACCACATAAAGTATGAAGAACCAAAACCAAAACACTAAAATGACATCAAAGGTGCAAGAGAGTACAGGTCATCTCCAAGAACCCTAGAAAAACAAATTCTAAATTTCACCATAGAGGTAATATCAATGCAAGACAAAGTCTGCATTGACATTGCACTTTCCACACGTCCACTCCTTTACCCTCTTACTACAAGTCAAGAATGATTGGCATAGAAAGGGAGCAGATCCACATTGGAGGGAAGGGAGGGAGGAACTAGGAGGAGTGGGGGAGGGAAAACTAATAAGGGTGTATCATGTAAGAAAATAATCTATTGTCAATAAGAGGGGGAAATGATTATCTGACCCTCTCCACTCAGTTGAGCAGATGAAAAGGAAGTTGTCTACTTTCAAATGTGACTATCTCATTAAAAAAAAAAAAAAAAATACTAACTTCAATGAATCCCAGCTGGTAGACTTAACCTTGCTGTTTCAGAAATGTAAATGAACCAAAATGAAAACTAAGAGTTACATGAGAAGTGACTAAATCCATATTAATTTGGAGTAATACAAGTGGAGAAAGATGTAAGAGCTGTGGTGCTCTGCCTTGTCAAGGTGGGAAGGGTCTTTAGAGGGTAGACATGAAGTGTTTAGCTGAGGTAACATAGTGCTTTGGAGAGATCATCAGTACTAGAATCTCTATGTCCTTAGTCAAGCATTTCTGTAGCCAACCAGGCTGGCTCCTACTGAAAAGAATATTGCATACTTACGTTTGGCTACTAGTCAGAACAGGACATCAAAAACTATAAAGCAGTGGTTCTCAATGTTCCTAATGCTGCAACCCTTCAATACATTTCCTCATGTTGTGGTGACCCCCAACTATGAAATTATTTTCATTGCTACTTCATAACTGTAATTTTGCTACTGTTGTTAATCATAATGTAAATATCTGATACGCGGGATATCTGATATGTGATCCCAGGTAGAGAACCACTGCCCTAGATTCTAAGAGCGTGAAGAGTGGTGGCAGTACTGTTGAGAAAATTCTTATAAAAATAGGGGGAAAAAATGTATGTATTTCTTCATAGTCTTTATTTTTCTTTCTAGGTGATGCAGATCGTGACCAGGCTACATGTATGTATTGTTGTCCTTTATTTCTTAAACAATTTAACCATTTTATATGAAATCTAGCTTTCTTCAACTGCTTCTTTATTTACAGATTACCAATTCTGGTACCCACGTTGGGAAGTGCCCCGCCCACTTGTGTGTGATCTTCTGTGCATGTTCATCTTTTCACTGAGACTAGCATGCTTTGTGCTATGTGTTGTCATTGTTTTGATAATACAGTTTCGATTCCCAGATGTCTTCAAGGAAAAGAAGGTACTCTCTGAGAGTAAAATGTTTTCAACAGAGGAGGACATGAAACCTGAGGATGAAGAAGAGGAGACAGAGGAGATCAAGGACGAAGAGGAAGAGGAAGAGGAAGAGGAAGACGAAGGATAAGGAGAAGATGACCTCAGAGAAGGCAAAGCCCAACAGAAAAAAGTCCCAAAACATTAAAAAGTAGAATGCTGAACTTTAAGAAGAAAATATACAAGCCTCAATTGTGATATATTTTCATTTCTTTTCTACACGTATTTAACAAATTTAAAGTGTAAAACCAAAACTGTGTAAATACAAAGCTTGCATTGTTCAGAACATATTAAGCCCTTAAAGACACAGAGAACAGGTAACAGAAACAGCCACAACAAAAGGTCGACTTAAGATTTTCTCGTGGTATCTGATAAAAAGAAAGAATATTTATATTTCCATCTCTCAGTGTAGCCTTTTTATATGAGTTAACAAGTATCTGAAGTATTAGTTAAACGAAATTGTCCATGTAAGATGCTTAGGACCACTCCAAGTTTAGAATAGCCACTTGGTAAATATTAGCTTATTTTTTATTATTCCTATTATAGTTACCAGTAGCAGTTGTATGTAATATCAAAACACCAAATATGGTTTATATTTTATGTATATTTGGGAAATAGTCTACATGATATTAGTCCCTTCTGTTAGAAGATAAATATGTAATTTCTACTTCATGGCCAGTAATTCATCAAAGACTTTCTATAGTTTTTGTCTTATAGGTCCAATGAATCCAAAAATAATTCATTGTAAATAAACAATATAGCTTCTTCTAAATATATATGATAAAGTACATTTCAAGTAATTACTTATAGTCAGCATGTTTAGTAGAAGTTTACACATTTATAGGAAAAATAAGTTTATAATATGAATGGTAATACTAATAATTTAATTGAATAAAATTTTAGCCTGGCAAAATATACAAAATGGCATCTGTTCTTATAAAGTCTAGGCATTTCTGTAGTCGGGAATTTTCCAGTGTCCCACCTGACCCCCCATGGTCCAGCAAATCTCTCTCACCCATGGTCCTGCAGTGGCTTATAAAAATAATCACTCAGAAGCTTATATTAATTATAACTGCTTGGCCATTAGCTCAGGCTTATTACTGACTAGCTCTTACACTTAACCCATAATTCTTATATATGTTTAGCCACATGGTACCTTTTCTCAGTTCTGCCTTGTTACCTTGCTTCCTCTATGTCTGACTGGTGACTCCTGACTCTATCCTTCCTCTTCCCAGAATTCCCCTTGTCTGCTTGCCTGCCTATACTTCCTACTTGGCTACTAGCCAATCAGAGTTTTATCTATCAACCAATGAGAGCAACACATATTCCCAGCATTCAGAATGACATCCCACAGCACATGTCTAGTTGTGACTAGCATCATATTAAAAGCTTTTTTTTAAGTCAGACAAATGATAATTACACAAAAACAGCCACAAACAAAGGAACCAGCAGCCTAGACTACCCTCTTTGACCCAAGCTTCTAGGACTTTACCACTTGTTTCATTTCCCTTGTTTTTCGAGCCATTGAAATTTTAGAAATTGATGTGGTTTTCCATCATCGAGTCACCTGCTTCTACTCTGCATCCTGGGGGGAAGGGTTGAGTAGAGAAATGGAGATGCACTCTCTAGTGAGTGAATTGAATGTCATTACTGTGTGTTTGTATTCTACTCAATTGCTTCCAAGAGCACCTCCAAGGAAATTACCCCCAGAGCCACTCTGTGAAGCTATTATTGTTTCTATATTTAAAATGAGACATCTGACTTCAATATTTTTGTAAAATGGTTTAACTAAACCAGGACTGACAACTTAATCTATGAACATGCTGATGCATTTATAATTATAATTATAAATTCTTTTTTACACCATGCTTAATTGTGACAATTAGCCAACTCTTTTTCATATCAAAAAATTTGCATTGCAATGTCCTGTAGCTTTCATCATACTGGTTATTCACACACAATAATGAATCACTTGGCAATGCCTTTCACATCACCACATGGGTAAAGACGACACATGTCCTTGAATCTTCTTTCCCAAATGTTGTGCTAGGTGTCATCTCTACGCTTCCTTAAGCCCTCATACCTCTTGCTCTGGCACCCTTAGTTGCTAATTTTCCTTGTTAGTAAATAAATTACAAGTTAATCTCTTTGGTGAGACTATGAGATTAAAAAAAAAAAAAAAAAAAGTTCCTGGGAGAATTAACCTTTCTTCTGTTTCCATGGTATTGAGTTCAGGAATGCACTTTAATCACAGTATTCTTGCCTGCCCTGAAATTTGTACTGGGGAATAAACATCCGCCTGATTCATGTCTTAAAGTAGTGTGCATTCTATTCTGCATCGTGAAACTCTTGAGACTCCTGAGATGTCCCCCGGTCCTCGAAGAATTATCCCTAGCAAGTGTCTGCAGTAGATTATGTGAAGGAATGTCCCAGCTTGTGTCCAGGCTGACAGAAAGGAAGATATGCTTCTGTGGTGGCCTTTTTCCAAGGGGTGGGGAGAGTTCTTATTCTCCAGTAAGTAACTCCTCACCTATGGTATGTAAGTAAGCTCAATAAATCAATTAGTTCCCCCCAGAGTGAACTTTGGTAGAATTTTACCTTGGTTTGTCTTTGAGACCTGAAGAGAAGGGATAGGCATTGCTTAAGTCTACCTGTGGGAAGGAATTTTAGCAATGCTTGGTATAGACAACAGGATAGAATAAAACTGAGAAATTCTGAGTTTGGGAAGAGCAATGGTGTTGTTTTTAGTATGGGGAATGAGATAAACAAGCAAAATGAAGTTGATTTGAGGAATAATTACAGAAGAAATTTTGGCATGGTGGATTGTCCCTCCCTATAGGACTACTGGTCAGGACATAAACAGGGCAGAGAGTAGTGAGCAATATCACTACGGTCAGGATACCTGGGCAGAGGCCGTCTGTAGGGGCAAACTTGGGTGACCGTCTTCTAGGTATGAAGTGGTATGCATGACATATAGATGAGGTCTGCCCTGGGATGCTTTGAGATCAACCAAAGCCGTAAAGCAGACATTATGACCCCTGATAGTAATACACCGGGCAAGCACATCAGCAAGCAGCTGCACAGGCAGCCTGGATGCTGCTTTGTGTAATAAGTTCAACACAGGTGTAAGGAGGGAACTGGGGCCAGAAATGGATCTAAGGTTGGAGTCCCAGCTACTGATCTCTGACTTTGCAGGAAAATTGGATGAAAATGGAGGAAAAGTAGAGATCTTTGCCCACTGTCTTTTACAGCTGGGGGCCAAAGAGGGAAGAGGACCTAAATTACAGAACCCCTCCTAGGTCACCAAAATCCGTGGGATGAGCCAGGTGGCCGAGGAAGGGAGTTACATAGAAATAACAGAAGGCTCTCCTCAGGCCCTACCTACCTTCGATCCAGAGGGAGAGAAAGCATATGCTCCAGTGTGCTGACAGAGGTCTTAACAGCCAAAAATTACAATAATCAGAATATTCAGTGCCAGGACCTATTGGAGCTGGGGAAGACTTTCAAACAAGCAGTGGAGGAGCCTCTTGCCGACTGCCTTGTGAGGCTGTGGGACATGTGGGCAGATGGGATCGATTTGAATGCTGGGGGAGCAGAAAAGCTGAGCAATATAACCCAACCATCCCTTCTTAAGGAAAAGGCTTCCCAATCTAAGGCTATCTCAGGGCAATCAGTCCCTGGGGAACTGGCTCATACAAGCCAGTATGACTGGCTAGTGCTTGTCCTCAGCTGAGGTTCTCGTGAAGATCAGGGGCAGGAAACAATAGAAAGGCAGGTGCTACTAAAGGAACTGGGTGTTGGGAGGTGGTGTTTGATGGCCAGTTCACAGGCCAAGGCAGGAGACTAAGAAAGACATTAAACCAGAGCTGTGAGACCAGTGTAGGACATCAGTGGCAGTTGAACTATGAGGACCTGAATGAAGAGGGCCAGTCTAACCATTTTGGATCTGGATGTAAAATATAAAATGTTCACAAGGTGCTAAAGCAATAGGAGCATGTTGAGAGGGGAGGAGCCAGGCAAAGTGCCTCTCCACATGTTCTGAATACAGATGTGGCTGGACTTGCACCTAGCCAGAAGCCTTGGGGGACAAAACTGGTGGACAATGGAACACTGTGTTAGCCTACAGAGGGCTCTAAGATCAGACCAGCAAGTCATTCCAAGAGTAAAGGGGAAAGGTGACCAAAAGGTGCAGGCAATTCCTACCACACACCCGCTGCAAAGGAATGTCTCTCAGGATGACACCCTTCCTAGCTACTCCCCTGAAGTGGTGACCACAGTTGCCTGTATTTTTGAATTTCTGTAATAACCCGACATTCACAGGGACCAAGAGACATTCAAATGCTTCCCCAAGGGTTATCTCCACACTGCCTCTCTTCATTTTGGCATGGCTCCAGACTTGACGCTGTTGTTCTGGCCGCCTCCGTATGAAGGTCTTCTTGCACATGGGTAGGCCTAACACTAAACTTGGATTGTTTTACTGAGTTGGAGACTCGGTTAAGAGACAGGTAAGTGCACAGGCAAGATGCAAGCATGGAGATTTAGTGCACAATGGTGCAAAAGGCCAGGTGTGGCTATGGCCAGGTGTGGCTAGAAAAGTCACAAGTGATAACTATCAAGGTAATTGTGGGAGATTGCAGTAGCCTGTGCCTGCAAATGTTAAGAGTATCCAAAAGGTAAAAACATGCTCCCAGAAGCCAAGAGGAGATTAATTGGTATGCCAGTTGGTTTTTATGTCAACTTGACAAGCCAGAGTCATCTAAGAGGGAACCTCAATTGAGAACATACCTCCCTAAGATCCGGCGGTAGGACATTTTCTTAATTAGTGATTGATGTGGGAAGGGTCCAGCCCACTGTGGGCATGGACACCCTTGGTTGGTGGTCTTGGGTTCTATATGAAAGCAGCAGCTGAATGATCCTTGAGAGACAAAGCTTGCAAGCAGCTTCTGTTTCCAGGTAGCTGACCTGTCTGAGTTCCTGCTCTGACTTCTTTCCATGATGAACTGTGACACGGAAGTGTAAGCCAAACCCTTCCCACCTCAGGTCCCTTTTGGCCATGGCATTTCATCACCGCAGCTGTCACGTAAGTAAAACTACTGGGTATCTCGGTGTCAGGAATGGGTTACCTTCCTCGGGGTTGTTGGTTACAGGGGCTTTCGAGGCCACTGAAACAATCAAGGCTTTTGCCACAGTTGTTAGATGCATTCCAGAAGGAACGTTAAGACTCCGTTGCTAAAGAGAATGCATGCTTTGGCTGCCAGACTTGGAGAAACAGAGCTAGGAGTGGACCCAAGTGCCTCCTCCCTGCTAGCTAGCTGTTGCTAAGGATGCTGGGGGAATTGAGGTTAGAAGTCCTGTTCAGCTTGGTTCCTAGATACTTGACAACGGAAGTGCCAGGCAAAGTGTGTTACATAGTGCAATGAGTGCTTATGGGTAGACCCAAATTTCAGATTGGGTTTAAGGACAACTCCACAGTGGGGGAGGAGGAGTTACATCTGGTACCTGGTACGGGGAAGCAAAAGTTTGTGGCCAGAGAAGTCACAGGTTTCAGTGGCAAAGCAACCGCTGTGATTGGGTAAATGATGCTAAACGAAGCTAAAATGCTTCTCCACATCGGTGTTGACAATCGTTGTTTGTTACTGCAGCCTATGGCCATTTGGAAAATTTTCTGTTCCTGTTGTTCATCCTTTTCCTTGTCCGTGTTTTGTAGTAAGAGAGAGACCCCCGCCCCTAAGTTGCTAACAGCGGTTAGCAAAATGAAAGAGCACAAGGGCTTGTTCCCTCATTGGATTTAGAGGACAGACATCTATGCCACCGCCCTCTGGGAGCCTTGTGGGAGTGGAGGGCAGAAAGAACGTAAGAGCAGGAGGAAATGGTAGAGATGTTGGATGTTGTACAGGACTAGCCTCTGAACCAAACAGCTGCCATCTTGAGGAGTTCAGCTGTGCCTGTTTGCAAATAATGATCATCCCAGCTGCACTTCTTGATGACTTGCATCAGCTCATAGAGGAGTGAGGAGGGTCAAGAGACTCACCTAAGTAGCCAGTCACTCCCTACCACCTGCTGTATGTAACTTTGCCCTTACTGTACAAGGCCTCTGGAAAGGGGCTAGAGTCTATAGTAGGAGGGGGGAAGAGATTAGGGTAGGGAGGGCTCCATCATTGCAGTGATGGGAAAATTATCTCTACTGGATAGAGTTCTGGTATGGCTTTGGGGGAGAGCCCTGCATGCTAGTAAAGTAACCCCTCCCCTATGCTCAATAAGGGAGCCCAATAAACTCATCAGTTCCCCAGGGTAAACTTTCATGGAATCATGCTTGGGTATGTCCTTGAGATCTCAGATGGGAGGTAGACATCATTTGTGTCCCCCACAAGAACTTTAACAGCATCTGCTAAATTAACACATTACGAACATTTTTGTCTAATAGTTAAGATATTCCTAAGTCTAACACAGAGGTTGATAATATAAATGCCCTACTAAGGAGACTAAAGATAGTCCGCCACAATCTGGGCCCTGGATCTTCCGCATTCCATCTCTCCACAGTCACGGAGTTCTAACAAGTACCTGGGAGTGTCACCACATGCTGCTTCTGGGCACCTCAGCTCACCTTGATGAGGAAGGGAAGACTTTGTGTAGCCCTATGATAGAGACTCCGCTCTTAAAGGAGCTGATGTCTCTGCACTGTGAATTTAAGTGTTTCTCAGCTTCCCTTTGCCCTTTGGCAGGACAGGGCAGAAAAAGCGGCCTCAAACTATGTATTTTCCTTCATTCAGTTCTGCTGTGTGCTGAGCAGATCGCAGGAGTTTAGATTTTTATTACATGGTCATTCCTTATGGAATGATGATTATATTCTGAGGCATTTCAATGTCACTTCTCCCTTCCCCTAGAAGCCAAGGGATTTTCCTCTGGTATTTATGGTAGCATTCCTGGAGGTACACAGAGAAAAGCATGGGCCCTGGGCTTCCTTAATTGAGTTCCCTGAAGGTTGTCTGTTTTAACTATAATCTTTATTTTCTCATTGGACAGCATTCTGGTAACTCTCACCCCATCACCCTCTCCTATCTCCCTCCAAACACCAACATCAATGCTCCTCTTCCCTGCCGGGGACCAGCCTCCGCTGTTTCGGGGTCTGAAGGACAGGATACCCAGAAGGCATAGTAATGACTCAGAGACAGTGCTCGTGCAAGCTGAAAGGTCACTTCCTGCTTTTGCAGCTGCTATGCAGCTTTTTGCTGCAATTTATTTATTTATTTATTTATTTATTTATTTATTTATTTTTGTTTTGTTTTTCGAGACAGGGTTTCTCTGTGTAGCTTTGCACCTTTCCTGGAACTCACTTGGTAGCCCAGGCTGGCCTCGAACTCACAGAGATCCGCCTGGCTCTGCCTCCCGAGTGCTGGGATTAAAGGTGTGTGCCACCACCACTGCCCGGCTGCTACAGTTTCTTTAGCTTCTATTTTTACCTTGGTAACCTCAGTCTTTTATTTCTCTACAAGTCCCTTTCTCCCATCCACGACATTCTGTTCTGTTTGGAACACTCTGAGTTTATCCAGGGTCCCCCTATGATCATGAGTCTGGACCTGTCCATAGGATATGTGTCCTTCCCCATCCTCCATCCACGCTCCAGTGTAGAAACAACTAAAAAATTTGGCTGTCACCGGGCGGATCTCTGTGAGTTTGAGGCCAGCCTGGTCTACGGAGCCAGATCCAGGAAAGGCGCAAAAGCTACACAGGGAAACCATGTCTCGAGAAAAAACAAAAAAAAACAAAAAATCCAACAACAGAAAATTGACTGTCCCTCCCCTGGGATCCACCGGTAGTTTATAAATTCATCCTGGAAGACAGTCGGCCTCTCCCAGGCTATGACTAACCAATGACAGGCCCAGTCTCCCGCAGGCTGGTGGTTTAGTCACCTAGAGCCTCTAACAACTCATCAGTTCCTGTTACAGATTTCTCACCCTGTGGCTGCTCTCTACTCCCTGGTAAGTTTCAGTCCCTGTATCTGCTTGTCTCTTTGAGACCACCTGGCTGGCCCTGTCCTCAATTCTTGTCATGGATCCCAAAAGAGCTGCTGACTTTTCGGTCTGTCCAGCTCCTTTCTTTTAAGGAAGAAGTAGTAACTTCCAAGGGCCTTAGAAAAAGAAGCCAGAAGTCTCCCTTTTGGCCTTAAACAAAAATCATTCTATTTGGTATCATAGTTAATCCCTACTGCACGCAGGGCCAACCAGCGGGTCTCAGTGCAGCTCCCCAGCCCAGGGAACTGGCTCCTTATTTATTCAGTTTATTTTTGTACTATCAGACCCAGCCTAGTAAGCAAAGCTCTCCACCACTGACACCTCCCCACCCCCCACCCCCGCAAATGTCACTCCCTTCTTATTTCTTCCCTCTGTGAGAACAGCTCTTTTTTTCTCGGCTGGGAACCTCTTTTCTTTCAGGGCTGTTGGTGTTGGTGTTTTGTTTCTTCAAGTCCTTTTCCCAGACACTTTGAAGTTCTCCCCTGCTCCCCTTGACATGATACTTTCTTGCATTTGAGCCGGGGCAATATCGTAAACAGTTGTCTAACTTTTTGTTATATATAATTATGATAATTTATGTGTGTGATGGCACCAACTGATATGTTAACATCCAAGTGGCCATTGCACAAGAATTCCTCTCCTATTTTAATACTGAACTTAATATCCTAAAAAAAACCCTGAAAATAATGTTAAGTATCTAACACTTATTACATAACCTTTTAAAAGTAGACTATAATTTCAGTTTTAATGTGATCTGACCTGTCAAACAATTTATGTAACTTAAAAGCAAGAAAATATTTTTGCAGGTACATGAGAAAACATTATCTCAGCATAAAACCCCAACACCGGACTGTCAATGATTTCTCTACTGCTGCTTCTGATTCTGTCATAGAGGTATAGTTGTGAGTTGTAGAATTTTATTTCAAGATGCGTTCCTTTTGTTTATGCTCTGGAACATTTGTTTAATGACGCAAAGATGTATTTGAGTAAATAAAATTCACCTGGGCTGAGTCTCAGTCAGCAACTAGCTGACAGGAAGTGGTAGGGGAGAGCCAGGGGGAGGAGAAGGTTTATAGGGAGGGCCAGGAGAGCCGTGGAGCTTTTTGGATGGAGCAAGGAGAGGAGGTGAGCTATTTGCTATTCAGCCTCTCTGAAGAGCAGAATTCCACCTTAACCTTTGCATCAATTGTGAGTTCTCTAGAGGGACAGAGGTTTACCTAAGTTCCCTTCCTAGCTTTGCAAGAGTTGGAGCCGGAGGGAGGGAGCCCTCGCAGCCAAACCGCTGCTGGTAGCAGTGGAGTTGCAGTTGCTGATTCAGACAGCGGTGCTTAAAAAGCAGCAATTTGAAAAAGGACAACAGTGTTGTCTTGGGGTTTTGGTTTTGTTTTTTGTTTTTGATTGCTCTCTCCCTCTCTCTCTCTCTCTCTCTCTCTCTCTCTCTGTGTGTGTGTGTGTGTGTGTGTGTGTGTGTGTGTGTGTGTGTGTGTGTGTGTTTACCTCCCTGAGTGGAACCCAAGAAAACCTTTTCTCTAAGTAGATCCGGCGCTATGTTATCATCCTCTCCATTCTGCCATAAGGAAGTATGTGGCAAGAATCTTAAAGAGTTCTTATTAATGAAGTCAAACCTGAGGCCAGTTATTGGGGTGATTGCTGGAAGCAGAACAAGCCACAGCTATCTCACCTTGCTAGTTCCTCAGGTGATCCTGTTTCCTCAGGCTGGAAGCTTCTGAATCCTCCTCCACATGAATCTCAGCTGAACTGTGTTGCTCCAAAGCCTGAACACTTAACCAACCAGATGCTTAACTAACTACATGCTTTACTCTAAATTGCTCTGGTTTCTGGTCTTCATGACTTATATATCTTTCTCTTTCTGCTGTCACTGCCTGGGATTAAACGTTGGGTTTCTGGGATTAAAGGCATGGGTCACCATGCTTAGCTGTTTCTAAAGTGGCCTTGAACTCAGAGATCCGGCTAGCTCTGCCTCCCAAGTGCTGGGATTAAAGGCGTGTACCACCACCGCCCAACTTCTGCTATGGCTTACTCTTCCCATTTTCTAGCCACCATTTTTGGCTTTGTTCTAGTGGCTGTTTGTTCTCTGACCCCAGATATGTTTATTTCAGGGAACACACAATATTTCAGGGAACACAATACCCACCACAGAAGTATTGCCCCCACTCTCCAAATCAGAACTAGGTACAGAGTTTACTAGAATTACTGTACCCAGAGTACATCAAACTAGATGACTAGCGGGTGTATTCGCTCTCATTTCTGGAGGCTAGAACCCTAAAGTCAAGGTCTGGGCCAGACTGCTCCTCCCAGAGCCTCAAAGAGGATGCTCCCTGCACTGTGCCAGCTGCTGCTGGCCCCAGGAACTGCTTGCCTCGTGGCAAATAAGCCCATTCTCTGTCTCCATCTTCCCATGACCCCTTCCTCCTGTGTCTGTTTTCCTATGGCTCTCCTCCTCCCTCGGTCTCTGTCTCATTTCATTGTCTCTGTTGCTCTCTGTCTCTCTCTTTCTCTGTGTCTCTGTCTCTCCCTCTGTCTCTCTCTGTGTCTGTACTCCTAAGGAGAACAGTTATACTAGGCAAAGGAACCTAAATAGCCTCCTTTTAACTCCATTGCACCGGCAAGGACCTCATCTTTCTTCGTTAGAAGAGATGAGAATGTCAGCGTTTTTGGAAGTTGTGCCGGTTAGTTTTATCCAGTTGACACAAATTCAAGACATCTCGAAAGAGGAACCCTCAGCTGAGGAACTGCCTCCATCAGATTAGCCTGTGCACATGGAGGTGTTTTCCTGATAATGATTGATGTGGGCAGGGGCGGGCTCACCCACCCCTTGGCAGGTGTTCCTGGGTTATGCAAGCTGAGTGAGACAGTAATAAGCAGCATTTCTCTCTGGCCTCTGCTTCAATTTGGGGTCTCCAGGTTTCTACTTTATCAGCTCTAAATGATGCAGTGTAAGCTGTATGACGAAAACGGCATTTTCATATGCAAATTGCTTCTTGGTCATGGTGTTTTAGCACAGGAACAGAAAGCCAGCTAGGACAGAGGGTCATAACTCAACTGGCACAATGTGGCTTACCTCTGGATGTTGATGTCTCTCTGAATAATTTTTCTGGAAACTGTCTCTGTTGTATCCCTACTCTGATAAGTACCATTCTCTCCTTTTGTATGTCTGCAGTGAGTCAGGTGACCCTGAGATTTAAAGAAGCCTGAGCAGAAAGGCCACATGCCGATAATCAACAAGCAAGGATACTCGGAGGGCTTAAAGTGCCGCTGGTATCATATTACTGTTTTACTGGTTCTGGATTGGCCTTGGCAGGCTTCGGACTTCTGCACTGAGGAAAAAAACGCCTTGTCGTTTAGCCACAGTGAATAAGTTTTTGTACAAGTAACATACCTTTTCTCCCCTTGAGAACAACTTCCAAAGAGTGAAACTGGAAATGGGCCAGCCTGTGCTTTGAAGACGGTCTTGTTAGGGTTTCAAGTACACCCTGGGTTTAACATCACATGCAACCCTTCTAAAGTCAATCATGCGTGTTAGCAGTTCAATATGGCATGTCCTAGGAGCTCTGAGGAAGCAAGGGACAGCTTTTCAAAAATAATGAGTATATATTTCAATTCTCCCCACCCCACCTACGCCCCCATCCCCCGTAACACACGCTCAGTACAATTTTGACTATGCATTTATTATGTATAGCTTTTTATTATGTTGAGGTATGAACTTTCTATGTCTAATTTGCTCATGGATTTTTATCACGAAGGAATGTTCCATTTTTACCAAACCCCTTGTCTGTGTCTATTGAGACTGGATTGTGTCCATTCAGTTGATGTGCTGAACTGTGTTAAGTCATTCTTGCATCCCTAAAAATGAAACCAACTTGATCATGTTGTACTCCTTTTTGATATTTTACTGAATTTGATTTGGTAATAATGTTGCTAAGAATTTTGGCATCGACTCTTATCAGGATTATTGGTCTATTGCAACAGTACTCCACCTACAGGTCACAACCCTTTGGGGAGACAAACAACCCTTTCACAGGGGTCACCTAAGACCATTGAAAAACACAGATATTTTATATTACAATTCATAAGTGTAGCAAAATTACAGTTATGAAGTAGCAATGAAAATAATTTTATGGTTGGGGGTCAGTACAACGTGAGGAACTGTATTAAAAGGTCACAACCTTAGGAAGATGAAAACCATCAGTCGATAGCTTTCTCTTGTGAATTTCTCTGGCTTTAGTAAGAGGGTCATGATAGCCTGATATAATGTATTTAAGGGATTGCTCCCTTTTAGTTATTGGGAATAGAGAAAAACTGGCCTTAACTGGAGGGATCTTCACTAGGAAAGCCCAGGACAGTTCCCTTTGAAAGGAGGTCACTGGAGAAAAAGTTCCTTCTTCCCTCAGCAGGATTTCCTGGTTCCAGGATGTAACACCCTAGTTTCCTGGGACACTACTGAGGATGCCAGTATCTAGTCCAGGAACTCAGAGTATATCAAATATCCTAGGATTCTATTGTTCTGTCTTCATTTCCTGTTTCTAAATTTGTTTTCATTTAATGCATATGGCTATTTTGCTTGCATGTATCTATGTGTACCACATGTGTGCCTACTGTCAGAGGAGGCCAGAAGAGAGTATCAAGAAGGAGAGTATCAGATGCCCTGGAACTGGGTTACAGACAGTAGTGTGAGCTGCCATGTGGGTGCTGGGAATTGAACCCAGGTCCTCTAAAAGAACACCCAGTACTCTTAACCACCTAGCCAGGTCTCCAGCCCTATGCATATGTATGTTTGTGTGTGAGCGCATGCATTCGTGTGTATTTATGGCTCTGTGTGTTTGCATATGGTGTGCATGCACCTGTGTGCATGTGTGTGGAGGCCCTCATCAGACTGGGGGGGGGGTTTCTGCAGGCACTATTGACTCTAGTTACACTACTAAGAGGAAGACCAGTGAGAAATGCTGGTCTGATATATCTGTAACTGTTGCATACAAGCTCCTGGGCTTGCAAGATGGAAAAATAGGTTAGAGTTGGTGATGATAGGCTGAAAAAAAATGAGAGGCCTGAAGCCACCTCCAGTATGGCAGACAGTGCAGACATTAGGCACCAAGGAGGAGAATGTTACAACCAAATGATAAGAATTTGGAGGCAAAGCAAGTCTGGTTAGTAAGGCCCAAGCTATGTCTCCACAACCTATTTGGTTAAAAAAACAAACAAACAAAAACAAAAAAACAAAAAAAGCAGAATAGAGTTGGTCTAGGTGAGCACTAGACATTTCAAATTAATAAAGACTACTGGGGTCTGGCCCCTAATAACCTTTTTCCCAGGGTCCATGAAAGAATCTGACAACCAGCTGAGGAATCTAATCTTAAGGATATCAAATGAATCCACACACACAAAGCTCTTTAGTCTATTCACTTCATTCTTCTGAGCTGGTTCTCTCTCTCTCCACAGCTTTATTTTCTGTTCACATACTTCGCTCCTTTCTTCTACATCTTCTGCTGTTCTCTTTTAGCTCTGTCTTAGTTCTCCTATCTTAGTTCCCCCCAAGTCTCTGAGAATTCCAGTTAGATACCCATACAATCAGCAATTCTCTGGCCAAGGCAAGGCCACAAGGCTTGAATTCTTCCAGGGTCATAAAGGCAGATAAGAGTTTACATCAGGCAGTGACTGTCAGGCTTCCTATTCCAACCCAAAAGGGGAGTGACTAATAGGATGATTTAAGCTTAATTTGTACAAGAAACAAAGTTTTGTACCTAACATCTGCCTGGCCTTGGCAGTTGTCTTCGTAAGAGACAACTAGGAAACTAGCAGGTGGTCTGAATGCTTATCTGTCTGCAGTCTGCCCTTGGATGTTTGAGAAGTATCTCAGAATACTTCTGTCTGAAGATGGCCCTGGCCAGATGCTTGCTAATGAAGATAATTACAGAAAGGCAGACTTCAGGGTCTAACGCTAAAAAGGAGAAGGCCTGAAAAAAGAGGTCTTGACTGTGTGACTGTCGTCAGTACAGATGGGTGATGTTATCCAAATACCCCAATAGTATAGAGGAAATTGTGCCCAATGGATAATCAACCACACTGTTAGAAGTTCTTAGGAAAAGAATCAAATAAGAAAGCTACAACAGCACACAAGAAATTCACTGCAGGAAATGGCTAATATATTCAAAAGCCAACATCACCAAGACTTCTTGAGTTTTGGCTTTATCCTCTGGAAGAGTTTTTTGACTCTTCCAGATAATAGCTTTTGCCATAGTCAGCTGAATTCCTGCTTCAAATTTCTATGGCTTGCAGCATCGAGTAGAGAGAAAGACTTTATAGGCCAATGCCAAAGTCTCTCGGGACTATAAAAGAGATCTTCACATGATGGTGTTAAGTGTAGAGTGTGGTATAATATGGATTTCACATATCTAAAGATACAGGGAAATGAGATTCCATGATTTAGCCTAAGCCCTTTAGCAGGGAGAAGATACCATTAGGGGAAAAGAAGCCCAGAGATGTCAGGTAATGGCTTTCCTATGCCACAGCCCCGAAACACTGAGAAGAGAAGAGTAAAACCACCAGTCATGGTGTTGGTACCAAGGTCCAAAAGCCATTGCTACTATGAAAAGAGACCGCTTGGGTTGCTTCCTCTCTTCCATTTTCTGTGTGAACTTGGCCTAGTTCTCCTGCCCTTGGATTCTTCATCCAAAATGTACCTATCGTGGGGTGTGGTTGGTGAGTACCTGAAATACCAGCTCTTAGAGGAGGAGACAGGGGCACCAAGAGCTCAAAGTCATCCTTGGCTACATAGCTTATCTCAATAAAGTAAAATAAAGATAGGTAAACATCTTGAAAATATAATGTACCTATATGATTCCAGGGTAATAAGGAAGCAAACATTAATAGACTATGGCAGGCAAGAGTGTCATGAAAAATACAAGGCCGCTGGTCATGAGTCATGATGACCTGGTGGGAGATGGCTGCCCCATCTTTTAAGTCAGTGGAGTATTCTATCATAAACCCGTTCGTCCTCCTTAGTCTTAGGTAAGGCCAGATCCAAAGAGCTGAAAAGATAGGAGTGTGTAGCTAAACAGTTCAAGAGAAAGAGGAAGTTGTGTTACCATAGTAACCACAACAGCTCACAACCTTTCCCCAGGAGAGCTGATTTCCCTGTAGTTTTTCATCTGTGCAGCGGGTCGTCTCGGCTGCTAAGAATCTGGTAACATGCCGGGCGGTGGTGGCACATGCCGTTAATCCCAGCACTACTCGGGAGGTAGAGGCAGGCGGATCTCTGGGAGTTCGAGGCCAGCCTTGTCTCCAAAGCGAGTTCCAGGAGAGGCACAAAGCTACACAGAGAAACCCTGTCTTGACATAAGTCTTTCCCAGTAGATTTCACTAGAGAAGCTAAACAGAGCACACAGGCAGATTCTCTTCTTACAGAGACCTCCCATGTTTGCGTGAAACCTAGTTACTCGTACTTCAGCTTCAAAGCATACATGTAGAAATGAGAAATATGAGAGAATAGGAGCCCTTTTTAAATACCTGATGTTAGTAGTTATGCGGCGCTAGGAACACGCCCCGAACACGACAAGACCACGGGAGAGTTTTATTAAAGAGGATAGAGGTGACAGGCCTGTGTGAAACACACGTGGGGAGAGAGAGAGACAGAGAGAGACTGAGAGAGTCATGCAAGATGGCACCGGCTTTTTAAAGGTTGGGCCGCGCATGCGTACAGGGACTCCTGTGGGTACTCCACGCATGCGTGTAGATTACATGGCTGCGCGCGCGCTTTATGCAACCATGTAGGGCCACAGAGTCCTGGTCCCGCGAGATGTCTGACCCAGAGATGGCTATTCTACACCGGAAATAGTAAGGCAGTCCTCCGGGCAAGCCCAACCGTGTGAACAAGTAATTATCTATCACCTGAAACATACCAGTGCTATGGAAAGTCTGAAATATATTTGCCGTAATTATAGCCGTGTTTGAGAGTGTAGGTGTGTTTGGTATTCACTCTCAGCAGTATCATAGTTTGAAAAAGAAATGTCTCTGCGGGCTCATGAACTGGGCTGTGATAGCCAATTGATAGGTTTTGGGAAACTTATCAGTTCCTACGAAATTATTGGGGAGTATGAAAAGCAGGAAGTGGGGCCTAGCTGGAGGAAGGAAGTCATTAGAGTCATGCCCAGGAAAGATACGTTTTGCCCCCTGACCCCTCCCCCTTGCTCTCTGCTTCCTACAGTCATGCAGTATGTAACGGTGCTCCTCTACACATCCACCACCTAACCCTGGCCTAGAAACAATGATGGACTGATGCCCTAAACTCAAATCTCTTCTTTGAGATGTCTTCCTGGGAATTCTGTCACAGCAATGAGAAACCTGGCTGATACAATTACTTTCAAATTCCTTTCTTTAAGCCACTGCTGGGTTCTGGGGTAAGCGCAGTTGATCCTGGTACTTGTCATGTTGGTCTGGGAACTCTTTTACTTAGTATATAATGCCACAAATGCAAGGGCAAATGTGGAAGTTCCCGGTCAGATCCATCTTTGGAAAAACTGTACCCCAAGATCAGCTCAAGTTAGGAAGTGATGAGCTAGAGTCTAGCATGCAAAAGGAGGAAAGAGGAGGTACTGAGTGTTGATAAAACTTGACTAAACTGGCCAGGACAGGCTAAGGACCCATCTGTGCTCGGCCTTACCCTTTGCTAGACCTAACGAGATCAGCTTTAGCAAAAAATGCTTTGATGGCAGTTTAGCGAGTGTATCATCTCTCCTGTCTTGATATCTGAACTTTCAATCTTGACATCAGCAATGTTAACTCAGTCTTAACAGAAGTATGCTGTCCCCTTGATGTCCCCTACTTTGTAACTGTAACGCCTCGGGTGTCTTTATTATATTTGAAATTGAGCCCAGTTCTATACTGAAATTTCTTTTTCTCTAGCAGTTCCAAAATAAAAGTTATTCTGGCCTCTTGCATTATTATCTCACTCTAGTATTATCTTACAATATGAAAAACCATATATATATCTTAAGTCATCCTGATAGCCTATGATGAAAAACCATATATATATATCTTAAGTCATCCTGATAGGCACATACTGATAATATAAATTAGTATAAGTTCTAAAGGTAATTGCACATGATCCTCTCTATATACAGATTTCCACAGCATTATTTATGGAAAAAATCTGAATATTCATATGTATGTATATATGTTATAGTATGCAAATTAATACATTCATTTGTTAGAAAATATAGTTCATGAAGTATATATGAAGAGTTACAATATCCAATAACATTCTTATGAAACTATGGCTATGGAAAAATGATACAATATACATAAAATTATGGCCTCAATGAAATCTCTAAATGTGCAGATTGTATTTCTTTCCTTTTTCTTTTTCTTTTTTTTTTTGGTTTTTCGAGACAGGGTTTCTTTATAGCTTTGCACCTTTTCCTGGATCTCACTTGGTAGCCCAGGCTGGCCTCAAACTCACAGAGATCGGCCTGCCTCTGCCTCCCAAGTGCTGGGATTAAAGGCGTGTGCCACCACTGCCCGGCTGTATTTCTTTAAAACACACAGATGTGTGTTCAAATGTACATACACACATGACTGAAAGAACAGCAGTATGTTAGAGAATCTTGCTGGGGATGGTAGCTTATACCTTTAATCCCAGTACTGGGGAGGTAGAGGTGGGTGGAACTCCGAGTTTGACACCAGCCTGGGTCTGTTTAGTAAATTCCAGGACAACCAGGGCTACAAACTAGAGAGACCCTAACTCAAAACAAAAATTAGAAGCCAGGTGTGGTAGCTCACTCCTGTAATCTCACACTTGAGAGGCTGAGGCCAGAGGATCACAAAGTTGAGGACAGCTTACGCTAGAGAGTAAGCCCTTGCATCAAACGGGGAAACCCCAAAGCCAGAATCCCTGGCTATAAAGATGACCGACCCAACTTGAAATGGTGCTGATTAAAGGGAAGTTTCTAGGGCAGTGGTTCTGAGTCTTCCTAATGCAACTCTTGAATACTGCTCCTCATGTTGTGGTGACCCCCAACCATATAATAATAATAATAATAATAATAATAATAATAATAATAATAATAATATTTGGTTTTTTGAGACAGGGTTTCTCTGTGTAGCTTTGGAGCCTGTCCTGGAACTCACTCTGTAGACCAGGCTGGCCTCGATCTCAGAGATCCGCCTGCCTCTGCCTCTGAGCATGCTGGGATTAAAGGCATGGGCCACCACTGCCTGGCCATATAATTATTTTTATTGCTGCTTCCTAACTAATTTTGCTACTGTTATAAATCATAATGTAAACATATGTGTGTTCTGATGGTTTTAGGTGACCCCCGGGGATAGGGTCATCTTACTGGGGGAGGGGTGGGGTGGGAGTGGGGGGTGGGGGGATGTCACGACCCATAGGTTGAGAACTCGCATGCTGGAGGCTTTCGAAGCCGAGGTGTTTCCAGAATCTAATTCGAGAGGGTAAGAGTATAATGGGGTCCTATGTCATGTCTCCTGCACCCTCTCATGCCGTGACAGTCGTGATGCCGGGGTTACCAGTATCCTTTTACCTGTGTACAGGTTTATCACGCGGTGTCTGTGTGTTAATGTGGGTGTGACTCCAAAAATAGTGTTTATTTTCTTATTACCAAATGTAGTATATCTGCACTGTTAAAAGTAAAAATACTGAAAACCTGAAACAGAATTTGCTGAAAGCCAGGCAGGCGGTGGTGGCGCATGCCTTTAATCCCAGCACTCAGGAGGCAGAGCCAGGTGGATCTCTGTGAGTTCGAGGCCAGCCTGGGCTACAGAGCAAGATCCAGGACAGGCATCAATACTACACAGGGAAACCTTGTTTTGAAAAACAAAACAAAACAAAAAATCGCTGAGATGGTACTCTGGCAAAGACTGAAGTCAAGGAGTGGAGGGAACCCGACCCCCACCTCCCACCCACTTCGTACCCCCCACAACCCTGTAAACCTTCTGAGAACTGAAAGCGCTCATTTCTGCTGTTCTGTGGTAAACCACTTCTAGGCTTTGGCTGCAGAAACGCAATGTGACTAGAGAAGGTGGGGGTGGGGCCTGAGGAGTTAAATTGCTCTGCATAGTAACAAAGAAACCTGCCTCCGATGGCTTTCCTTTTTGAAGATTAGTTCTAGGCGACTGGAGAAAACGTTAATTGATCATTTCGGTATTGTGCTCACTAGGTTTTTCTCAACACAAACGAGGGTCACCAGGGAAGAGATCCTTGGGTAAAGAATTGCACCCACCAGACTGGCCTGTTGGCAAGTCCGTGGGGGCATAGTTTTGATTCATAATTGACATGGGAGGGTCCAGCCCACTGTGGGCGGTGCCAACCCCTAGGCTGATGGTCCTGGGGACCTTAAGATAGTAAGCTGAGCAAGCCTGTAAGCAGTAGTTCTGTTTCCACTTGGGTTTCTGCCTCCATGTTAGTGCTGGAGTTCCTGCCCCGACTTCCCTCACCGATTGGATGTGGTGTGGAATTCTAAACCCTTTCCCTCCCACAAGCTGTGCGGTCCATGTTTGATCACATTAACGGAAAGCAAAACAAGGGCCAATTTCAAGATGATAACGTTCACTCTTGGGAGCTGGGAGCTGCGTGCGTGCATGCGTGTGAATGTGGGTGCTCAAACAACCACTAAATCTGCTCACGTGGCCGGTTATGTTTCTTGTTCTGTGTTCAAAATCCAGACAGTGTAACTAACAGACCCCGAGCGTGAAAAACAAGCTCAAGCCTACAAGGAAGAGCCTACAAGGAAGAGCACAGCTATCCAAACGTTGCTTCTGCGCCTCAGCCAAGAAAAAGCTTAGTCTTTATTGATAGAGTGGAATGCTACCAGAAACAGTATCCCAGACGGAATCTGAGATTATATGCTTAGGTGGCAATAGCAACGCTGCCATAAATTTCTTATCTTTTACTTAATCCTCACCTATCTGGATCTAGACAGGGAAAAAACAACAAAAAAACTTACTGCTAGATCAGTGGTTCTCTTATAGTTTTGGTTGTGAGCCTAGCCTTTAACGGCTGAGCCATCTCTCCAGCCCAGATCTGTGGGTCATGACCCCTTTGTCAACCCTCGATCTCCAAAAATATTTATGATTCATAACAGGTAGCAAAATTACAGTTCTGGTGTAACAATGAAAATAATGTTATGGTCAGGGGTCCCCACAACATGAGGAACTGTACTAAAGGGTCGCAGCATTAGCAAGGTTGAGAGCCACTGTGCTAAGTGAAAGATGTTATCTCTGCCCTTCCTATGTGTCCTCTCCTGTTGACCCCGTTCAGGTCAACAGCCTGTATTGTAATTGCTCTTAAGTGCCTCTCCTAGCTCCTTTCATGGTTAAACCCATGATTGTTTTTAGCAGCTTTATATCATTAACCCTAATACACACAGCGGGAGTTTAATGTATTGAATTGAGGTTTGTTTGATCTTCCCAAACCTCTACAATCAAGGAGACAGGAATACCCCCTCATTAGCCTCACTTTAATAGGTTTCTGAGAACTTAGAGTATTCGAAGCTGTTCAAGGTCTCACAGCTAGTTGCTGGCCACGGACAGAAATGAAAGGAAAACACCCCGCCACACCCTTCTCCCTCCTTCACCAAGCATGCCTGGGTGTGTGCAGCTCACAACTCCCCCTTTGAATTTTGCATGAAGTCACGACACAACAGTCCCCTCTTACTTCAGTCACTCGTGGTCAACCACCATCTAAAAATATTACATAGAAAATTCTAGAATCAAACAATTCATATGTTTTAAGTTGTGCACTATTCTGAAGAATATGGTGAAATTTTGTACCACTGTAAATTATTCTGCACTGAAAGTCACCCTACCTTTGTCCAGAACATAGTATATACATACATACTGTGGTTTTGGTCACTGGTCATTCGTCACTTAATAACTGTTTTAATAACTTAGTAACAGTTTACTTTTTCAGATAAACTTTAGATATTGCTGTCCATGTCCTAGAAACCTTTATTTTACTTAACAATGGCCCCACTGCATATAGTGGTGATTCTGGCAAGTTTATCAATAAATCTCCTTGATTGTTTAAGTTGATTATTACTAGTGTTATCTCTATTTTTGTTTTGTTTTTTTCTTTTTTGTTTTTCTTTTGTCGGAGCTGAGGACCGAACCCAGGGCCTCTAGGCAAGCGCTCTACCGCTGAGCTAAATCCCCAACCCCTGGTTGTATCTCTTATTGTGTATAAGCGGTAAGTTCAACTTTACCATTATGTGTAGGAAAGTAGTCTGTCTGTACAGATCACTCATTCAGACACTCACTGATAAAGCGGGGACCATTGCGTTCCCATCACTGTTTGCACACGAGTCTGACAAAAAGGTTTTACAAAAACATTTGCAAGTCTTTTGGTGGAGACGTGAGATGGTCATCAATTGACTCCCTCTGGAATCAACAGAAACCCAAGCAGTTGGGCACTCCAGGGTGGGGTTTTTTAAATCAGATCAGTTGAAGTAGGACAACTCACCCCAAACCTGAGCCACGCCTTCTCCTAGCAGCTTACATAAAAGGACCTGAAAGAAAGTTGCTTTCTGCCTGCTTGCTCACCACCTTGCTGGTAAATTCTCTCATTTCCTGTTGCTGTGGTTGCTGTTAAACTCAGTCTCTTCAAGATTGTAGACAGAAGACCAGCAGCTCTTTTGGCCATACTCCAGGGGTCCAACTCCAAAATTTGACTGCTGAGACATCCTGCCTCGGAGACTGAGCAACTACCAGATTCTCAGGTTTACTGGCAAGAGACAACCATTGTGGGACCCTTCAGGCTACATCCTCTAAGACAGTCTAATAAATCCCCTTTTAATACATGCCCTCTGTCATTTCTGTTTCTTTAGAGAGGCCTGACTAATACAGGACTTATTTCTGAAGACCGCAGAAATTCCTTTGGGAGTATCTCCCATCTCAAAGCCTAACAGTCTGTGTTCTATAGCTGCTGTGTCATCAAGAAGCAATGACAAGACAGGGTTAAGAGAAAAATGAGCTGCAGGCCATATATGGAGAAACCCAGTGTGTAAGTTTCATAACCACTTCACGTTCTGCTTTCAGGCTTCTCAAGCTGACGTTGACTGTGCTTTGCAAAGTTGGCCATAAAGAAGCAGAGTGCTGAGGATGTAGTGCAGTGGCAGAGCCCATGCCTAGCACAAACGACCCTGGGTTCAACCTCCAGCACAGGAAGAAGGAAAAACAAGTCTGAAAGCTGAGAGAACCAAGCATCCTGTCAGAACACCAGGGTTCTTGTGTTCTAGGTCCATCCACAGCCGGAAGGATCATGCAGGCCATCCTTGCTGTGATGGCCTGGATGGCTTCGTCCGTTTCTAGTGCTTCGTATACCGCAAGTACTTTGCCAGATATAACAGATGAGGATTTCATCAAAAAATGTGTTCAAATTCACAACCAGTTCCGGTCAAAAGTAAATCCAACGGCCAGGAATATGCTGTACATGGTGAGTGCACCAGCAGTATTTGAAGCAGCTTGCCTGCATTAAGCTAGGTGTGAATTCTGGGTCATCCTGAACGGTTTTTTGGTTTTTTTGTTTGTTTGTTTGTTTGCTTGCTTGCTTGCTTGTAATGACTATGTACATGTGATCAGAACCCACACGGTGGAGCCTTTCCTGGACTCTGTCTTAAGCAATGCCATAGCCATGATTCAGTTCTTTCAGCACACTTCCTTTCCCCGGCCACGAGACTTCTCCTCGATGTCACTTTATTTCCTCTTAGTATTTGTGAGGGTTCTTTTTTAGCGTCATGTTCTATATAAAATAATGGGGTTTCATTATAATAATTTCATACAATGTACTTTGATTATACTCATCCCATTGCCCTTTTGGCCTTTTGGTCCTCTGATCCCATTTCTCTTCTATTTCTGTGTGATCTTTTTCTCTAGACTTCACATCTAAGAGGGATATGGTACTTACCCTTCGGAGTCTGCTTTATTTTATTTAACATGATGATCTCCAATCCATCCATCCATTTTCCTGCAGATGTTTTTGTGACTCAACGGTACTCTACAGTATGTGTATATACATGCATACGCGCACACACACACACACACACACACACACACACACACACACACACTTTCCTTATCCCTTCATCTATTTTTGAACAATTAGATGTAATCTATAGCTTAGATATTGTGAATAGTGCCACAATAAACATGGATATACAGATACACCTCTGCAGTGTGCTGACTCTGATTCCTGTAGCTCTATGCCTGAAAATGTTATAGCTGAATCACAAGATAGTCTTACATTTATATTTTTGGGGGAAACGATATACGGATTTTCATAATGGCTGATCTAATTTACATTCCTATCAGCAGCATATTAGGGTTTCTTCTCCACCCACGTCTTTGATACCATTTATTTTCTTAATATGATACAGACTAAGGTAAGATGTGATCTTTGAGTACTGTCTATTTGCATCCTAGTAGCTAAGGATGTTGAGCTGTGCTACTTTTGAGGACTCTGTTCAGTTCCATGGTCTGTTTGTCGGTTGTTGGAATTTTCATTCTGTTAGTGTTTAACACATTGAGTCCTTTATACATTTTGGATATTAATCTGCTGGTGGATGAGTATCTGAAAAATATTTTCTTCCTTTTATCCTTTTGAGATATAGTCTCATCAATCCTGGCTAGCCTGGAACTTGATATGTAGATGAGGCTGGCCTCGAACTCTCTGCATCCCACCCTCACTCAGAGTTGTAATTAAAGGCATGGACTATCACAGCCAATTTCTCTCCCATTCTTGAGGCTGTTGCTCTGGTAATGCCTCCACTGTGCCTGTAGTTCTTAACTTATGCGGTCTCACTTGTCAGGACTGTTGTTGCTTACCATTACTTTCTGAGCCACCGAAGCCCTATTCAGAAAATTACTGCCTATGCCTCATATATTGAAATCTTAGCCAAAGTAATCAGTCAAAAGAGAAAGAAAGGCAGGCTACAGATAGAAAAAGAGAAAGCGAAATGGAGACATTGGCTGTGGCAGCTTCAGGTCTCATATTAAGGTTTGTAATATGTTCTGACCTGTTCTTTTTACACAGTGTAAGAACCCAGTTTCCTGCTTCTGTGTAAGCGTGCGCGCGCGCGCGCACGCACACACACACACACACACGTATCCAGTTTCCCCAGCATCATGTGCCTAGCGCCCTCTTCCGTTCGTCTCCTTTCTGACTGCACTTTATATTTTTGAAGTCCAGATGGACAATTCCTCTAGCTCTCTTATTTTTGCTCAGACGTCCTTTGGCATATGGAGTCTTTTGTGTTTCTGTGTTCATTTTCTGGGTCCCCCCCTACTAGTTTTAAGTAGAAAGCCTTAGCAGCATAGTAAGTCTCTGTAAACATCTTTCAGCTGTACTGCCGTTTGAAAATATCCAACTCCATGAGCATGAGCAGCCTTCCCATTGTCAAGAGCAATGGTTCTCAACCTTCCTAATGCTGCAACCCTTTAATACACTTCTTCATGTTGGGGGCGACTCCCAACCATAAAATTATTATTATTATTTTGGGTTTTAGTTTTATCGAGACAGGGTTTCTTCATATAGTTTTGGTGCCTGTCCTGGATCTCTGTCTGTAGACCAGGCTGGCCTCCAACTCAGAGATCCACCGGGATCTGCCTCCCAAGTGCTGAGATTAAAGGCATGTGCCACCACCACTCGGCCCCACAAGATTATTTTTGTTGCTACTTCATAACTGTAATTTTGCAACTGCCATGAATCGTAATGTAAACATCTGATATGTGGGATATCTTGATATGCGACCCCTGTGAGGGGTCATTCCTCCCCTGAAGGGGTCTCGACCCACAGGTTGAGAACCCCTGCTCTAGTGTTTCCCTTCAGTGTTTGGTCTTCATTGTAGAGGTATTTCACCCCCCTTGGTAAGGTTTATTCCTACATATGTTATTGTTGGAGGACGAGCAGAATGGAGCTATTCTGGAGGTGTGTGTGTGTGTGTGTGTGTGTGTGTGTGTGTAAACACGTTCACTACTTCATACAGAAGCAACCACGTGTTACATGCTGATCTTTATTGCCCTGAAGCTGCCGTGTGTTGCCTGCTGATCTTTATTTACCCTACCCCTTCACTGGACTAGTTTCCCTCTTAGGGCTTCTCGTGATAAGTCTCATCACCTGCAGGCAGAGATGTTTCTGCTTCTCCTGTCCTAGTCATATTCTCTGACCTGATGTCTTCACAGTCTCGCCCTGGCTCGCAGGTGGAGACTAGTTAGTTAGCATTGTAGGCCGCGGCTCCCTCCTCAGTCTTGGTCATCCCACCTCACTTGCCTGTTGGCAGGAACTGGAATCTGGTACTAAAGTAGTAAGCCAGTCTCCACTGGTCTGCAGATCTGAGTGAACAGGGGGAAGGCCTTGTGGTGTTACCGTTGTGAGGAAGAGGTTTCTTTCTTGACTCCTGTGTTGTTTATTTTTCAGTCTTGGGACCCAGCACTAGCCCGAATTGCAAAAGCGTGGGCAAAATCTTGTCGATTTGCACACAACCCACAGCTGAAATCACGGCTGCACCCAAGCTTCACCGTCGTGGGAGAAAATATCTGGACTGGATCTTTATCCCTCTTTTCGCCATCTTCGGCCATCTCAGACTGGTACAGTGAAATCAAGTACTATGACTTTGGCACTAGGAGATGCTCTGATGTCTGTGGCCATTACACTCAGGTAAATACTTCCCTGTAATCACTTGGAATCACCTTTTTAAAGGGGAAGAGAGAACTGAACTTGGTGTTGAGGAAATATGTAGTGAGCTAGGATGATTCTAAATATGAGAAGAAAACGTCCTTGGACACACTAGTTACATGGATAAAGTCCTACAAGAGTCATCTGTCTAAGGCAGTACTACTCAAATGAGATAACCTGCAGACAGTATATTACTTAAAGCCTTGCAATGTATCTGAGAAGTGAATTTGAACTCTCTTCTCACTAGCTAAGTGGCTTTAGGGAAACATTGTAAACTCTCTTAACTTGATTTGTTGATGTATGGTTGATATATGGATGGTAGAACCCCCTTTCTATGTTTGTGGTGGCAATCGAATGCGCCTTTCAGCTTAGAAAGGTAAATACTGTGCTCACTTACAAAATGGTTGTCAAGACTTATATCCTCCTAAACTTGGAAATTTCTAAACATTGTCCCATGATGAGGTCCTCCTTCTGCAGGGAGGATGGAACATGGCAGTCTACTGAGGAAGTTAGGACCACAAAATTTGGTCTCATATATGTATGAGAGAGAGATATGATATCAGAAATCAGTTTTCTCATGTTCTAAGTATTAGCCCTCCTTTATCCCCCCTGGTTGTAAAGGGGGAACTTACAAATTGAGGGAAGTTTCTGCTGTCTCAAGTCTGTGTGACATGAACTTGAATCTCTCCTCTTGTTCTGACTCCCAGGCATCAGGTAGATACAAGTATGGCTAACAAGTCTATTATAAAGAAAACTGTCTTCTGAGTGCCACATATTTTGCATGCTCAGCTCTTTAAAATTCAATTAAAGTGACAGGCTTATTCCTATGCATTGCACACCTTCTATACCTGGTTAATTTATCCTAAAGTCTGTCTTCTCATTTGACAAATTCCATGTTCAAGAACAAGTCACACACCTCTTGTATGTGTGGAACATTGTGTGATCCTTTGGCTGTATAGTTCCTGTGTCCTCTTTGCTCATATGGCTGGTGTCAGTTGCTCTGAATTGTACAAGCCATGCATATGCATGTCTCCCAATGTTGCACACATGTGTCCCCCAAAATCAGAGGGAGCTAGCCTGAGAGCCAGAAACCATAACCAACCATATCCTGCCTGCCTTGCCTCACTCCTGTTTCTCCTTACACCTCTGAGATTGTAACCCCATAAAGTATCAGCATATAAGCTAATATCTCAGAGTGTGCTGTGGAGAAATCTAGACCAACACTTGTTAGTAAGTACTGAGCAAAGAGTAGAGAGACCAGAATCTAGTTTTCTAATAAATCATGTTGGAAGAGGCTACTGATCTATCTTGGCTACAATTCCTGTTTCATCCTTTGAAGAGACCGTGGGTGGGAGTTTCAGGACAATTCAGTCACTTCAACTTCCAGCTGGACAGTTACCTAAAATGGGGATTGTAACCGTCTACTTACCCTGATCTTTTTGAAAATCAAGTTGTTTACATATGTTGCCCAATGACAGCTCGTACACAGTACAGGGCATATGGTCAGATTGATTAGCTCTCTGTGAACAGTACAATATTTCTTGGCATGCTAATTCAACACTTTACCTTCATGTTCACTGGGGAAAAAACTGGCAAGTTTTCAGTTTTGTTTAGAGGATTCACTGGTGGGAAAGTTCCAGGTCACTGTGTGACCCTGGCTTGCCTCTTTGACTACTAGGTAAAGATAACAACAGGATAAACTCTGTGGCCCAGGCTGGCCTGAGATTCAGTATATAGCACAGGTAGGCCTTGATGTCACAGTGAGATTTCTGTTTCAGCTTCCCAAGTGCTGGGGTTAGAGATGGGAGGCGCCATATCCAGTTAGACCCAACTTTGAAAACTGTTAAGAGTTGAGATTGTCAAGGTCTCCTAAGGGCCTGATGCACTGTTGGGATGTGTCAAAAGCTTTTCTTGGGTGGGGTCCAGGCAAAGGAAGATAGGTCATGGGGAAGTCATTTGAAATTGACTTTATCCTCTGTGTTCTCTCTTTGGTTTCCTGGACATTACGAGGTGGGACTAGTTTCCATGACCCTCATCACAGACCTAAAGGCAATGATGATGGCTGACTGCATGCTGGAATCATGACCTAGAACCTGCCTTTCCTCTGATAGTTTGCCTCAGTGACTAACAACTAACACACCAACTAAAGCATACTGCACATGCTAAGCAATATCTGCACATTTCTGAAAAAGTACAGGAGACCCAAAGACAAAAGAAATCTGAAAACACGATGGAAGGAAGAAAGTCCTCAGAAACTAAGAGATGAAACAAAATGCCAAGTAAGCTAAGGTGATCATAGATAGGAATGGTGACATGGGACTCCTGGTATCACCATGGAAGGAGCACCTGATGGGAGGGAGTTGTTGAAATACAGCTGAAATGGAGTTAAGAACACCGACGTTTCTCAATAAGTCTGATGTGGGCAGCCCAGATAAAAAAATAAGTCCCGAATGAAATGAAATAAATTGAAAGCTTCAAAATAAAACAAAAGTGACTGGAAAGTAAAAGTACAAGGGTCTCATCGGTCCAACAATGTTCAATGTCTCAACACAGAAGCCCACGGCACCTTACTGTCTGTCTAGGCTGGAGATCCCCATATGGGGCTCTCGGCTTCCAATACTCAGAGCTGTTCCTCAGGGAGCAATCCTTTTCATTCATGGAGAAGAGACTATTTCTAGCCAAAGGATGGCACGACTCTTGGTCTCTGAGATTTAGAAACAACCTATCTAGATTCTTCCCAGCTCCCAAAGCAAGGGAACGTCAGTCTGCAAAGGGTAGGTACTCCTACCCACGTGTCTGCATCCCGTGTCCCACCTGAAAGACCTTAGGCAATCCCAGATTCCATCCTTGGCTTCTCTTTTTCCCTCCCTCTCCTCTCTACTCAGGGAGTGATAATTTTCTAAAGTAAACATGCTTTTTTTTCCCCTTTCGGCAGCCAGACTGGCCACTGTTGTAGTTGGTGAATGGAGTCTCCTCTACCCTGGGCTCACACAGGATACTGTTCCGTGTTTAAAGACAGATTAAAGTCTGTGGCCCTCAGAAGCCCCAGCTCAGCCTCTTCCTGAGAGAATGGTTCTATGCTGTGTATTAGAACCATTAAAAGTGAGCAGAGCTCTACCAGTTCCATGACTACCTCTCTAGATTTCATGAAGTTTCCTGCAGGCTCCAGATTACTCGCCATTGTGCCCACATATTTAGCACAGTGCTTGGCACAAAATGCCTTGATAATTATGGTAAAAAAATAATTTTAAATTATAATTTTTGTATCACTGTAAAAAAAACCTGTTAAATGGTTGGTTTGACTTCAAGAACTAATTAGGTTCTCAAATGTTTTTGGTAACCTTTAATACTAATCATCCTTAGTCAAGATGAGACGCATAATTTATGGGAATTGGTGGAAAATGAAGAGGTGGAATGCTTCATTGGAAAAGGAAGGAGAAAGTACCATGGAAGGTGCTAAATATGCAGCAGGCATATTGACTTAAACTAAATCTGGAGCTCCCCTGAGCACCAGACCCAGTTTGACAGCACAGCTGCCTTCCTGGGAAGCAGCTCTGGTCTCCATTTCCTCAACAGCAGGGACCACATTTTTTATCTGCTTTGCTGACTGCTGCTATATGTATTTTCTTAACCCAGGTTTGCAGTTACCCCTTTCTTTCTATTATCTTTGCCTATAAATGGTCTTGTGTCTTCCAGGTTGCTATCTCTGATGCTACCCCATCCTCTGAACTGCAGACAGTTAAGCCCAGCAGCTACGCCAGTCTTTACTGCAATATCTAATGGGCAGTTCAAAACATGTTCTGCACAGAACCCTGTGCCCAAGGTCCTACCTACCCAGCTTGCTTGTTCCCTAGTTTTCTATTTTAATAAATGTCACTTGGGTCCCCAACCCAAGTGCTTCCTACACTCAAGACAAAATCCGATGTTTTCAGCTACACCTGGGCATCATGAATTCCATCAGTCTCCAGGAATCTCCTCACTCAAGAGTCAGCATGTGGGAGTGGGGATTTAGCTCAGTGGTAGAGTGCTTGCAAGCACAAGGACCTGGGTTTGATCCTCAGCTTAAAAAAAAAAAAAGTCAGCATGCGTTCATTCCTCACACTGCTGAGGCAGCCTCCAGAGTTGCCTCCCCTTCCCCTACTCTTCTCAGTTTATTTCATAAGTACCACGTGGACCTTGCTAAGATGCCCAGAAAGAGCATCTTTCTTACCTAACAGAAATCCTTCAGTCTGCTCTTCTCCCTTGGGCCTCCACTTTGCCTTTTTTTTTTTCCCCCTGCTACTCTACCAAGTCAAGCAACTTGAACCCCAGGAGCCTTTATCTCTGAGGATGGATATTGTCCATTGTCCAAGTCTTCTGATGTTTATTCTCAGGCTACATCCTCATCACTTGCATCTCAGTTCAAAGGTCGCATCAGAGGTCTTCCTTCAACAGCCCCTTTGAGTCACTGCTTTCTTCCCATCAGACACTCCATCAAGTTACCCAAGTTATTTCACTGTAGTAGCTTTCTGTAGGAAGCAAGGCTTTGAGCAGTGGTTCTCAACCTTTCTAATGCTGCAACCTTTTAGTGCAGTTCCTCATGAGGTGGGGACCCCCAACCATAAAATTACTTCATTGCTCCTTCATAACCGTAATTTTGCTATTGTTATGAATCATTATGTAAATATCTGGTATTCATGATATCTGATAAGGCGACTCCAGAGGTTGAGAACTTCTGGTTTAGAGTAAGCAATGGAGAAACCAGGATTCTTGTGCACAGGCTTGCTTTCCTTATTGGAAAGAAAAATGACACCCGGTCACCTGGAATGTTTGACGGAAAGTGGGCAAAGAACCAGGGGATCCTTTGCCATTCTATTAGGAGCCAGCCTCCACCTGAATTTCCCCCAAATCCTGAGAATTGTTTAGGCTCTCTACTCCTGGGCTTTCTCACTGTGATTAGAACTCATCCTTATGAAGGAAGCTTTTTGCATCTTCCATCAATAGAACCCATCTTTATGGTTATTACAAATCCTTTCTCTAGGCCCTGAGCTCTGTTTATCAGGCAATAGAACTCATTCTTATTGTAAAGGGCACAGGCGCTTTGTTACTGTGCAGGGGAATTTTGATGTAGTCATTCCTGAAGCTTCGTTATAGTAACTGTCATGTAGAGACATTTCCCTCGTTTGTCTGTGTTTAATATGTAAGAAAATTAAAACACGGGGTCAGACTTTCTAGAAGTTTTGATCCACTGATTGACCAAGTCTTACTGTAGCGCGTTTTCATTCACTGGCCATGATACCTGCAGGGGTCCTACAATATCTTTCCACTACGATCTTGCCATGTACATGTTTATTTTACACATGCACCCATGCACACATGTACTGAGATTATAATTCAGGACTTGTTTCCAGTGGAATTTTGAGCATCCAAAATTTCCCTGGTAAAGAATGTTGTATAACTAACTAGAGTAGCTATTTCTTACCATAATTATGAAGGCTTGATGATGATCAAATGTTCACTTCTATGGTAAGAAGTTCTCTTGTGCTTTCAGGTTGTTTGGGCAGACAGTTACAAGGTTGGCTGTGCAGTACAATTTTGCCCTAGAGTTTCTAACTTTGAAAGCCTTTCTAATGGAGCACATTTTATATGCAACTATGGACCCGGGTAAGTGCTTGAATTAAATTCTAAAAATATGTTATTCCAGTTATTCATCTTTAATATAGAAAATCTAGAAAATGTATAAACAAAAAATCTCAAGGCCTCTAAATTCTTTACCCAGAGACTCACTCCATTAATACTCTAATACATTTTTCCTGTGCGTGCGTGCGTGCGTGCGTGCGTGCGTGCGTGCGAGAGAGAGAGAGAGAGAGAGAGAGAGAGAGAGAGAGCGCCTGCATGTGCGCACACACTTTATTAACACTACAAAGGCATTCATCTTTAAGAGTAGCAAGGTGAAAATGCTTACCAGGGACATAAATTGATATATTAATACAAGAAAGGAGGATTGATATTAACCTGTTGTTTTATTAAATCATAGCATATTTTCCACACTTCAAAACAAACAAAAAATCTAAGGTAGAATTGCTTAGTTCATATTAATTACTTCATTACTTTTGACAGTTGAATTTTTCAGGGAAAAACAGTTTGTCCCCTCTGGAAATGAGAAAAGCAATTCTATTTTACTGTGCTTGTGACTCATACATAGTCAGAAAGCTATGGTCAGACCAGAAATAGATGTTTTGCAGCTTGGTTCCAATAATTACAAAAACTGTGATCGATAATGCTGAGTCATTCTATGTGTGACCACTCTGCATGTTTCAAGGGTTAGATTATTGTTGGTGGTATCTTGATTGCTTTTGTACAGGACACATGTTATTTCAATTTTCCCCATGTTTCTTGAGAGTTGCCTTGTGCCCTAATATGGGGTCAGTTTTGGAGAAAGAACCATGGGCTGCTGAGAAGAATGTGTATTCTGTTTTTAGTGTCTGCATATGGTGCTCTATAAGCATCTGTTCTATCCCATTTAACTCCAGGGCTTCTCTATTTACCTTTTGTCTGTATGACCTAGGAATGGGAGTGGGGTATAAAGATACCCATTATCATTGCATTTGGGCCAATAATGTGAATTTAGATCTAAACATGTTTCCTTTGTAAAACTGGGTGGTATTTGGGGATCTAAGTGTTTAGAACTGTAATGTCCTCTTAGATTTTTCCCTTAATGAATATGAAGCATCCTTCCCTATCCTGATTAGTTTTGATTTGAAGTGTTTTATGTCATATAACAGATATGTCTGCTGCATTTATAGTGGTTTGCTTAGAAGACTTCCTCATCCATTTACCCTAAGGTGTGCTATATTTTTCATGGTGAGCTGTTTCTTGGAGAAAGCAAAACCATGGATCCTGTTTGCTAATCTAACCTGCTAATCTTTGACTTTTTGTTAGCTATTGGGAAAATTATTGAGTTATTATTTACCAGTGTTTATTTCTGTTGTGGTGGTTTCTCAGACCTCTCTTGGTTAACTGTTCTAGGATTGTTTATTTCTTGTGTCCTCTTGGGTGTGGTTAATCATCTCTTCAGACTATCATATCCCTGGCAGTATCCTATGCAAAGCTGACTTAGTGGACATCCATGTCAAGTTTTCCTCCTTTGGTTAGAACTGACAGTTTTGCTGGGTATAGTAGTCTGCATCAGCATCTCTGCTCTTTCAGAACTTGTAGAACATCAGTCTGGGCTGTTCTGGCTTTCAAGGTTTCCAGGGAACAGTCAGGTATTCTTTCCAAGGGTCTGCCTCTGTATGTGACCTGGTCTTTTCTCTTCTGGCTTTCAACATCCTTTCATAGTTCTGTACATATTTTAATGTTTTAATTATTATGTCATGAGGCATTTCCTTTTTTTGGTTCTGTCTATATGGTGTTCTGTATGCTTTCTGCACATTGATAATACAATTTCTTTCTTTAGAATTGAGGGTTTTTGTGCGTTTGACCTGGGTTTCTTTTCCTTCTATACCTATTATTTGTAGGTTTTTTTTTTTTTTCTTTTCATAGTATCTCAGATATCCTGGATGTTTTGTTCCTGGGGTTTTGTTATACTTAACATTTTCTCTTAACTGATACTCTATCTTCCTCTTGGGTGTCTGTGGGTGAAGCTTTCATCTGAGCTTTTTGTTTGACTTCCTGGGTGTAACATGAATTGCTAAATGGTCTTATTAATAAAAAAAAAAAAACAACCCAGAACCAGATATTGGGGTGAAAGTGAAAGATCAGAGGAATAGAACAAGCCAGCCACAAGTTCTTACCACTAGGAAATCCTCAGCCCAAGAGAGAGCTACTTCCTATATACCTTCCTGTGCCCTGCCATCTTACTTCCTCTCTACACCCAGATCTATCACTTCGTCTTTTCACCCAGTTCTATCACTTCCTGTCTATCA
This sequence comes from Onychomys torridus, assembly GCF_903995425.1. Taxonomy (NCBI): domain Eukaryota; kingdom Metazoa; phylum Chordata; class Mammalia; order Rodentia; family Cricetidae; genus Onychomys; species Onychomys torridus. Next base: position 31,296,917 of record NC_050462.1, on the reverse strand, counting down.
GTATAGACCTCCAGATCTCTATGGTTAACTAGTACTGGGACTAAAGGTGTGTGTCACCACACCTGGCTCTGTTCCCACTGTGGCCTTGAACTCAGAGATCTAGATGAATCTCTGCCTCCCGGATGCTAGGATTAAAGGTGTGCGCCACCACGGCCTGACCTCTATGTTTAATATAGTGGCTGGCTTTGTCCTCTGATCTCCAGGCAAGTTTTATTTGTTAGAGCACAAATATCACCACACCTGGGTTTTCCATTTCAAGTTTTATTCCAGTTTGGCTTTTCTTCAGAGATTCTCTCTCTTTGTTAAATTCTATTTCCAAATCTCCTTTCTGTTATTTTATTCAAATGTTTTCAGGGTCTTCATCCGGGCATTTATTCATATCCACTTTTTTTTTTGAGACCCTTGAACCTCTTTGTAATTTTAAAGTCCTTTTCTTGGGTGTTGACTAAGTTGCTTTTCTTGGGAAATGATACTATAGAGGTGTTGGGGGAGTTTTTAAGGCAACTCCACATAGTTAAAAGGGAGGTTTATTTTGGGGGGTAACTTACAAGTAAAGGGATAGGTTACAGAGTCCAGGAGAGGTCCAGCAGTATTCTCTGGAGAACTCTGCTTGGTCTACCACTCAGCATCCAGGATTACCAGGAACCAAGAGTGCCGGCACATCTGGATCTCGGGTCTCAAGGGCTCCAGTTTTAGCCCCACATCAGGGACAGGCCATAAGTAGGCATGACAGTTACTGGAAGCCTCAATGGGGTACTTCCAGTTCAAAGCTGGAACAGCTACCCACTACAATAGGGGTGTTGGATTCTTGAGATATATTGATAATTTATGTTTTTTTGCAACGAGACTTAGGCATTTAGGGTTAGTTGGCAGTGTGTGTATGGATAGATATGAGCTCACCTTTGTTGGCTGGGTGGGTGTTTGGATCCTGCCAGGGTTATGAACCAACTGTATGATGCTTAAGTGTTCAGTCTTGGGCCACTCTGGGGTGGTTCAGATAAGTGGTGGATGGGGTGGCTGATAGTTGCGTGGGCAGGTGGAAGAATTGGCTCAGATATCCATACCTGGGATTCCCTATGGGGCTCCATGTGGCCCTAGAGCTCAGCTGGTAAGGTGGCTGATGATTAGGAGGGTGACCAGTCTTTGATGGTTTCTACCTGGTTTCTACTGGCATGGTCACTGGGATAGCTGGATAGGGTAGTTAGGGGAAGGGGGCTGGCTCCTGAGGTTTCTCAGTGGAGGTCCAGCCAAGAGGTGAGTGGGGTGGCTGGTGGATGAGGGAAGGGGACTAGCTCTAGGGGTCCCTTATTGGGGTTCCAAGCCCAGCAGTGGGTAATAGGCAGTAAGAGGCTCCTAAACAGAGCTGTGGGTCAGACTCAGCATGGTCGCATGGTCCCTGGTTGTTGCAGTAGGTGGGTTGGCTAGATAAGGTAGAGGAGACACTGCTCTGGGGTCTCTACCTAGAGCTCAGGGTTGGGTTTCATGTGAATGGCGGCCAGTAGGTGATGGAAGGTAGGCTGCAGAAAATTACTTTTTCTTTTCCATCTCTGTCATAACTAGTGATTAGAACCCACTTTATCAGACTGTTCATTCATATCTTTTGTGAATCCTGTTGTCGGCCTATTCTCCTGTGGGGGTGATTTTCATAGTGACTTACAGTAGTTGTTTATAGTTTAGGGCTTTAAAGCTTCTCCACGTGTAACCATTTTTCGTACATTTGCTGCCTGGAACTTTGTGTGGATTCCTGAACTGGAACAAACTCATTTCTCCCTGAGCTATTGTGCCAGAGAGGTGTTTAATATTCTGACTGAGTGTGAGCCGGAAGGAGGAACTAAAGTCAAGTGTCATTTAGAAGTCAACAACAGTTTTGACTTAAAAATCTGATCTGGGAAGGGAGAAACAAGAGAAAAAGCAGCCTAAGCTGTAATTGAACCAGCAACCACTTTTCGTGACACCTTAGAAGGGTAGGGTAGCTCTACGATATAGTATGAGGATAATTTATCATTATTTTTATAGTATTGGAGATCGAATTTAAGGTTTCTTCTATGTTAGACATATTCTCTATTAATGTACCATATTCCCCAGCCCCGACCCCAAAAAGTGAACTTCTGAAGCAACCTAATTTAACTTGAAGCCAAATGAGATTAGAGGATACATACATATACATATATGCATATAGGACCGGAGATGAAATATCATTGTGGTTCTAAATAAGGATTTCTTAATGGGGATATATTAGTACTGGAGAAGGAGACATCTATAAACTTCAATTAGAAAAGTTAAATCTGTTTTCCACAAAACTAACATTTCCTTTCATTACAAATGAAGAAACAATTGTTTTAGCCATAACTGATTAACTGATTTTTTTTTTTTTTATCGGTGCCTTTATCTTTGAGAACAGTGGATACTCTTACAACACACACTCTACTTGCTGCAGATGCTAAGTCATTAATGCTCAGCCCTACTTTGAAACTGACTGTGATTATTATCAGACCCCTTGCTATCTTATTTTTGCAGGTGGGAATAGATGCAGTCGTGTGCAGGTACACATATATGTGTTGGTGTGCATGGTTTTATTTATTTTCTTAGATTTGTTCATGTTTGAGTGTTTTGTTTGCACGTTCGTATGTGTACCACCTATGTACCTGGTGCCTTCAGAGGTCAGAAGAGGGCGTCAGATCCTTTAGAACTTAAGGTCAGGAGTCATAGATTGTTGTGTGAGCCATCATGTGAGTGCTAAGAACTGAACCCAGGTTCTCTGAAAGAGCAGAGGCTTATAACCAATGAATGAGCCATCTCTCCAGCTTTCCATCCCTATCCTCTATATACAACACACATACAATCCTGTTTCTGAGATATTATTCACTGGGACCTGGGGCTCACTGATGAGGCTAGGCTGGCCAGCCAGTGAGTTCCAGGGATCCACCTACCTGACTCGCCAAAGCTAGAACTTGAAACAAACACTGCCCTTCCTGGCTTTTTAGGAGCTGGGAAATGAACATGGGATCTTCATGGTTGCATGGCAGACACTTTACTAAGCTCTCTCCATCCATCCTTTCCATCTTTTATTACACAGTAATTATCAGTTACTATTCATATCACATTGTTTATATGCAAATGGATTGCTTCTAATTTTCCCACCTTTTTCTTTTGTAGGTCATTACCCCAGCCCAATAGTATATCTAGTAAAAACTATGGTGACCTGGGACAATGAAAATATACAGTGTAATTGTTTTCTAGGATAGGCAGTGTTTGGATGGAAGTAATCACATTGGCTATGGGTTAAGTAGAAAAGGCCCAATATAAGACATTTCTAGATTTCTTTCTGACTCATATATATAAACTGAGATCTTAGGCAAGCTATTAATCTCCCAGATATTCAGTTTCCTTATTGCCAAACAGAAACAAAAATAAATAATTCTCCAAGTTATCATAGTTAAATGAAATAGTATAAATTATACAATATTCATAGATACTAGGACATAACGAACCCTCCAAATATTAGCAACTTTCCACTTCCATCTCTATGCATTTTTTTTTTTTTTTTTTTTTTTTTTTTAGCCTCCTGAGTCTATCCATCTTACTATTCTGGATTTGGTCAAGCATTCAGAGTAAAGCACAATTGCGTTGGGGGGCGTTTACTAACAACAGTCTTCTGCTTCACAGAGGAAACTACCCGACGCGGCCGTATAAGCGAGGAACCACTTGCAGTGATTGCCCAAAAGATGACAGGTGTCTCAACAATCTCTGCAGTAAGTAAGATACAAGAAAAACTTTCCATAGACTACTTAAGGTTTAAGTGTTCATTTTATCCTTGTAGCTATTCGAGAGAGCTGTAATAAACCACTAGCTTACTGTTCTGGGACCAAACATAGACTTGTGGGAGTGTCCTTTAAGAAGTCTATTCCTCCAGGGTACGAAGGGAACCTGAAGCTACTGCGGTTATGCCAATCCTATGGTTCTTTTGGGCCACATCTGCAGCAAGCTGCCTCATGGCTGCCAGGCCAGGATAGGGAGTGCTTAGAAGAGAGGGGTAGAAGTCCAAGCTGTACCATATGCATCCTCTTAGGGAGTGTGCTGTATACACAATTTTCAAGGTCCCTTCCAGACCTAAATTCCAGTAAACTGCTCCCCTTCCTCCTACTTAAACTCTGAACTTTTCAGGCATAAAACTGCACCTGACCCATTTTTCTCCCAATGTATTGTATTATTTTTATTCATACATAGCAGCCTCATCAGGAAACTCAAATATGTACCCATGTGCAGTTAATTTCTTCTCAGAACCAAAGCACTAAAAGTACCAGTCTAATTAATGTACAGTTCTTTATGAGACCCTGGCCATCGCTCTGTATCTATTTCCTCGATAGTAAAATGTACGACACTACCACCTCATAGAGCTGCATGTAGTCATTCAATGAACTGTCACTATCTGCCACAACACAAAAATGCTATTGGTGTTTTAGCTCTGAACCTTTAAAGATCAAACCTGAGATGGTGTCTATGCTTGACGAAACTGAGCTTGACTATAGTCCAATAGTGAAAACCCTGGACGGAAGAGAGAAAGGCAAACACACTTGAATGACTTTAGATGACTTAAGCTCTAGATTGTCACTGATTTTTCCATCTTTTTAAATATAAATATAGGCCTCTTTGAAAGCACTGCACTTTCTTCTGTACTAATACTGAACAATAGTGTTTCCAATTGACAAAACCATCCCATCTTTTATTGTGAGGTTCAGGAGGGTAAAGATTGTAACATAAAAGCTTTTATTTAACAGAACCTACCTGACAAATTATAGTTTGTCATTCAGAATGCAAAACCGCTGTGCCAGTAATTGGATATACCCAGGGTACATAAGGAGTTTTAGCTAGTGCGTGGATGTCCATTTGTTTCTGGGGTTGAATGTTGATCTATGCCTCTGCAAATGCACACGGGGGAAAACTAGAAACATGCTGCAAATGCATGGTACAACTGTCAATCAAGGCAGCTCAGGTGTAATGACCAGAGATGATCGCGAGTACCCAGAACAAGTTCCAGGTGGCTCCATCACGGGCATTCAATCTACGTAAAAGAAAGCTTCTAGAATGCCAAAGCAATCGGGGCACTTTTCTTCCCTGGTGCTCTGAATATCAAAACCTGAAGCTCAGAGGAAGACATAATTACGACTTTTAATAAGCCAGATGCCCCACTGCATTGGATCATGAACAGTGTCTACCATTCTTCTCTGGGAGGAGCTTAGAAAATAACTTGAATTGCATCATTTAAAACAAACCATTATATTTTAACCTTTAGCTTCAACCATAGCTCAAAATAAGATTCATCAGGTGGTTGTGGCATATTAAACAATTTTTCCACTAAGTGCATAAAAATGTAAGTTGACAGTTAATAGCAAAAACTTGATTGATCTTTGAGAATCACTGTCTTAGGTTTCTATTGCTGTGAAGGGACACGTGACCACGGCAACTCTAAGAAAAACCTTTAACTGGGGTGGCTCAGGTTTAGTCCATTATTATCATGGCGGGGAGCAACACCTTTAACAGAAGGCCACAGGAAACATCACAGCCCACCCCCACAGCGACACACTTCCTCCAACCAAGCCTCCTAATCATGCCACTCCGTTTGGGGGCCATTTTCTGTGAAACCACCACAATCACTGTACTTAAAGCCAAATCAAGTTCATGGTTATCAAGATGTCATTAACAACATACCTCCCCCCATACCTAACCTTTTCTTCATTCTGGTTTTACAGTTAACCCACAGAGGGACGCTGTCTCACGTACGTATGCAAACCTAAGCTGTTTGACTGGGCACTGGGTGGGCTGGGTTAGCACATCATGAGACACTAAAAGCACACTCTGTTTGTTTCACAGGTTACTACTCTGTTGACTATCCAGAATGGCCCATATATCTACGTAACAGATACACATCTCTCTGTCTCATTGTCAAATCAGTACTTCTAATACTGTCTGTTATAATTACCATTTTGGTGAAGCACAAATACCCTAACCTAGTTCTTGTGGACTAGTGCCATCGCTGGGGACTACTTAGGCATAAGTGGCTATTTCAAAATGTTTCATAGAGCCATAGAACTGCTGAGTTTCTGATGTCTACAAAGAGCAAGCTCTCCTTTCCACTTGATCAATAAGGACGGTTGAGGTTGCCACAGCTAGGCTTTCAGCCACAGACAGCCTGCCTGCGGTTCAGAGCGGCAGACTACGCCTTTGATAATTCTCAATCCCATAGCCCTCACAGCTCCCAGGTTAAGAACACTGGCTGCTCTTGAGGAGGACCTGTGTTGGAGGACCAGCACTCACATGGTGTCTCACAACCACCTCTAACTCCAGTTCCAGGGGATCCAATGCCCGCTTTTGGCCTCAGTGGACACACTGCATACATGCAGGTTAGATGCCTATATACGTTTTTCTGATATCATTTCCTCAGAGTTAGGATAACAGTGACCGAGAGATTTGGAGTTTTGGTTTTTCTGTTTGTGGGTAGTTTTGTCCCGGAATAAAATAAAGCCAAAACAGTTGCCATTAGCAGTAGAAAATATGCATTTATTTTCCTCAAAGGCTTTGGGTGTGCTTATAATCAATAAAAAAAAAAATCTATATAATTTACAAGAAGTATTCCTGAAATGATGTCTAGACAAAACCACCTGGGACTGGCCGGGCACGATGTAGCTATAGGTCTCTACCACTGCCTTGCACAATCTTGAAGAATACATACGAATGTATTTACAAAGGATACGTCCATCACAGACAAAACTCTGGTCATGACTTTCTGAGCACGACTACTTGTAGGTGAGGCAAGGACAATCATCTCAAAGTCCTTTGGAAGGTGTTTCCTTTTGTAAAGTTCAGGGCCAGCTTTTCCCAGTGTTACTTTTTCCTCTTCTGTCTCTTCTGATCAGCCTCCATCTTAAGTTTCACCTCCTCCGCTGTAAGGGCGCCCAGCTTCTTGGCCTTTGCTTTCTTAACCTTTTCCTTGATAGCCGCCACGTCAATCTTAGTTTCAGTAAAAGCTGTGAAATTTTACAAGAAAATATGCAAATTTCAAATTATTTCTAATAATTTCTAAAAACTTCAAGTTGAGGAAACAAATCAGACAGATGAAATGATATGATAGTGTATTGAGCTCAATTCTTTGAGTAGTCATTAGTATGCCAATTTTCCAGTGTGTACAAAATAATGTAAAATTACATTCCATGAAAAGTAGTATTAGTAGTCCTTCTAGCTTGAGTAATTTTAACAAGGCTTATTTTACATAACATGACTTTGTTATATGAGAGCATTTGGTGATCTTAACAGGCCAAAATCTATTTTAAAAGGATGCACCTTTTTCTTACAATGGTACAGTTTTCAAACCATCAAAGAATCAAAAGATAAAATGTACCATTCAAATAGTCCAGACAGTGGAGGTGTAGACACTTTCAACCTCCACTCTGAGGCAATCATGGGTGTAGCTACCACAGTACTTAACTACTGAAACTTATTTTAAAAATAACTATCCGTCCCCACCCCACGTGCCCATGTTGCCTTTGGAGGGTTCCTCTGACACGTCACCAGAGGCAAAGAAAATGGAGAGGGGGGATCAGAATGAGGCCATCCTTATGAAGACTTTCCTGATTGTTTGCTTAAGGAGATGAAGTGCGTGCTAACACAGAAATGAGCTAAGCCCCAGCTGGGAAAGGCCTCTGAGGCGTGGCAGCAGTGACGGCCCTGGGTTTGAATCTTTCCAATAAAAAAAATCAAACCCCAGCACAGGACAGAGGCTGCGGGGTAGGACCCGAAGCCACACCAAATTACAAAAGCCTTGATTAACCATCCCTTTTGCCTAGGTGCTGATGAAACCCGTTGTTCCTAAGCATGAAGGGACATGCCCTCGGGGTTACTTGCCTGCCTTGGGCTTCACAGCTGGCTTTTCTTTAGGTGGAATAAACGCCTTGTTTCTTTCCTCCTGCCTCTTCGTCAGAGCTTCTGCTTGCTTGGCCTAGGCAGTGGGAAACGCCTCAGTAAACGAGTGATCGCCAGCTTCGCTGTGAATGTTGTGAGCCATCTTAAAAGCCTTACCTTGATTGCTTCCATTTTCTGCCGCTTCTTCTGATTTGCCTTCAGAAAGTATTCACCACTTGCCAATTCTTTATCAATCTGTTAGAGACAGTATTGACAGTTAGATCAGAAATAAAGTAGATGAGAGGAACTTCCTAAGAAAGTCATGGTGTCCTGTGGGAAAAACGGTGGAATCAGTACTCTAATTAGCGGGCCACTCAAGACGGACGTATGAACTGAGGCTAACAAACATGGAGACAGGACATCACAGAACTCATTCATTCAGGTGGGACCAAAGGTCAGGGTTTCAGAGAAGAGTGAAGGGAATCAGATGAGTTTGCGGGTGGGTGGGTGGGGCTTGAGACTCCGAGGAGGTGGAACAGGACTTCGAAAGGATTGACGCTACAGCACAGGAGAACAGGGAAAGGGTCTAAGCCCGGTGTGGCTGTGCATGCCTTTGGTCCTGGCACCCAGAGAAGCTAGGGTAAGGCTAGACCCTGTCGCAAAAAGGTAAAACGAGAGGGATACAAAGTCACTGTCTCAACCCTTGTAGTTTAAACCTCATTAACAGTTCCTTGAGATTGGTGTCCTCATCTCAGTGAGGCATAAGGAACTGACCCGTGCACAGGTCGGATAAAATAAGCTGCTCATAGCCACAGAAAAGAGTATGAGGACAGGTCCAGGGAGGCACTGCTGTTTAAGAAGCTTACACGTCAGCCGAATGGAGGTGCCTGGCAAAGACAGCCAAAGTAACAGGTGTATAGCCCTGTTTTGGGGTGAATGAGCATGAGAACATGGGGTATCAGCGAGAGAGAGAGTGAAGTACTATAATCAAAACCCACAACAGCGGCCCAAGTAAACAAACTACCCCGAGCATCTCAGCTACTGAGCTAGGGGAGAAAACGCTTCCGTGCTGCAGGGATACGGATGAAAGATCAGCCAGCCACTCAGTGCAGGTGGAGGCAGGTGTTCATCAATGAGCAATCCACACTAGCGTTTTACCCCCACTAAGGTAAAGAACCTGACATGTGTACACAGGCCTGGCAGTACCACGGACCCGATATTATCTCCCAGGGCCTACAGCCTTAGGAAGGGACTGATCTAGGGACCACAAACACTGCCCATGCTTGCGGAGTGTGCTGTACTGTGAGGAATGAGGGTTGTGAGTGAGCGGGAACTTACCCTGGGAAACCAAGGGTTTAAAAAAAAGCCAAAGTTTCTAATTTAAACCAGTGCTAGGTCCGGAAGTAGACACAAGCAGTTCCTGCTGTTCTAACCCACTCTTTACCTGTCTGTCACTGACAGGATAAGAGAAAAACCATAGTATTTGCTACTGTTCTCCCAACAGGGACACATAGAGGGGCCCTAGAGCAGCCATGGCTGGACCATCTCACCCTGAACTGCCCCAGGGTGGAAAGTCACTTTGCTGGACTCCAGCTCTCGGGTACATACTGCCATCAAAGGAAGGAGCACCATCACTGTTCTGCTTCAACACTGTCCCTCTCTCCCTGCAGGAGGTGGCCTCAGTATGAGTGTCACAGAGGGGGTCCTGAGGTTCCTAACACGCTTCCTGTGGCACCACTAGGCTACTGACTAGTCTGACCAGTCAATGGGCAAGTGTTCCTGCAGTGGAATTACAGGTGGGCACCATCAGATACTATAATACCCAAGTTTCATCAATGAACAGATAATCCAAAAAAAAAAGTTAACCCATACTGCAGCTCAAATAGATGTGTATAGAACATATCTAATAGCCACAAAAGACCTAAAGACATCCTTTCATCAAATAGGTTTTTCTATAATAAACCAGATTAGGCTACAAAAGGCTACAAAACAAATCCTGAAGAGGAAAAAAGATAGTATCCTATAACATTACAGAATATAATTAAAAATCAGCAACAAACATGTTGAAATAAAAGGAACTATAGGATGGGTGTGGTAGAGCACTCCTTTAATCCCAGCACCCAGGAGGCCAATGCAGGCAGATCTCTTGAGTTTGAGGCCAGCCTGGTCTAAATGGTTTCAGGATATCTAGGACTGCGTAGAAAGACCCTGTTTCAGCTCTCCCCCACCCCCACCCCCTGCAAAGGAGTGAAATACACCATAGCAAGGCCGCGGGAAGCAACACTGAGGGAGGACTCAGACTACATAGTGACCTCAGCAGAGGTCAGGTAAGAACACAACGAGTCCTCGCTACGGATGGCTTCGAAAGCAACAAAGCCCAATTCGGGAGGGAAAGAAAAATCACAGCAGAAACAAAGCCCAAAGAACAGCGGGCCAACGGCCCAACAGCTACGCTCGCCAAGACTCGAATAGGAAAAGGGGGATATTAAAGCCAGCATTAACTAAACACAAATTTCACTGGTGTTACTACACAACCGCATGGGAATAAATTACAAAATTTGAAGGAAAAACATTCCAGACATCCTAAAATAAAATGAAGTCAGTGACAAGTCTCCTGATGGAGAAGAGCTCAGGACCAAATGGCTTCAGTGCTTGACTCTTCAGACCTAATGTCAATTCTTCTCAAGCCCTTCCAAAGTCATCCTATGCAGGCAGCATTTCCCTGATAACCAAACCATACACTAATATCCCTGAAAAAATAGCCATAAAAATTCTAAAAAAAGATGGCGCACACCTTGAGTCCTGGCACTCGGGAGGCAGAGGCAGGCGGATCTCAGTGAGTTCCAGGACAGCCAGGACTGTTACACAAAGAAACCCTGTCTCGAAAAAACAAACAAGTAAATAATCTAAAAAAGAACCAGGACCAGCAAGTCAAACCTAACAGCTCCTAAAATTAGGACTTTGATGGTGCTATTTTCTTTCAAGATTTGCAAAAATGGCTTTTCACAAATCAATACATGTTAACACAGAAACAGAATGAAAGACAAAGTCCAGAGTCACCTCAATAGATATAGCAAAAGCAGTTAATAAAATTCAACATAAAAGTCATAAATGAGAGACCCAGAGTCAACACCACACTGTGGAAAACTGAGAATATTCTGTGAGACCAAGAACTAAAGATGTCTACTCTGAATGCTTTTATTCAATGAAGCACCAGAGGTGGTAGCCACAGCAACTGGGCATGAAAAAAGGCAAAAAGAAATCAAATGACCTGTTTACAGATGTAATTATGTAGAAAAAGCTAAGGACTCCACCAAAACACTATTAAACTGATGAATGAACTCAGAAAAGACACAAAGTCAGCATACAAAGCCATTAGCTTTTCCACACCCCAGTAACAAATTTGCTAAATTCAAGGGTCTCCAATCTTTCCATATCACAACATGACCCTCATCTACAAATGCAGTGAGCCACATTCCTGGCTATCCTGGGAAACACGACCAGCAGTCTGGGCAAGGCCTGTAACACACATGTGTACACACACCTAGAAACTTCAGAAAATAAAAGACTTCTACAATGAAAATTATAAAACACTAACTAACAAAAGGGAGAATACAGAAAGATAACAGCATCTCCCTGTGGTGGATTCAAGGAATTAATACTGATGAGGCCCATGCTACCTACAGCAACCTATGACATCAATGCAGTGTTCTTCCCAGGTGGGAAAAAGCCATCCTTAAGCTCACAAGAAGCACAGATCTTAAAGAACCAAAGCAATCTTGAGAAAAAGGAGAAAAGACGGAGGCATCTCACTTCTCTATTCCAGGACTTCCCACACAAGTCTAAACAGCATAGTACACTGGCAACCCAACCCCACTCTCATTTCCCATAGGGTCTCACTTTCCTGCCTTCCCAGAGTAGATGCCCTGCCTGGCATTCCCATTTTCTCACCATGATCTTTACACTCCAATACCCACCCCCCCACCCCCCCTGCCTTAAGATCTTCCCTGGAAACTCCAAACACAGGACTGTGAGGAACAGAAGACAGTGGCCATGAGTTCCTATCAGAACCAACCTGGTTAAGATGGGATATTTTACAATACAGGCAAAGAAGGAAATAACAAAACAAGATCCCAGGCACTTATAGACCAAAGCCAAGCAGGAAGAACGGATTGATGGGGGGCGGGGGGAGGAGTGGGGGAAAGTCAAAGGAATTTGGAATTCTTTTCTGATGGCCTCAAATATTCCAGATCCACAGAATGCCGGTATCTGGTATCTCCCAGGTGCGGGAGGGAACTGAAAAGAGACACAAAGGTCTGCCACACAGTTAGGCCGAGCAGAGGCTGGAGTCATGAACTGTTAGTGAATTTAATCCAAAGATGGGACTTTTCTCCACTTTAAGTTTTTTAAAGTTGTGGAGTTTTGCTGGGAGGGTGTGGCCCAAAGAAAAAAGTGCAGGAAAAAGTGCAAGAAAGGAATGGAAATCCCAGCCACAAGTGTAAAGGAAAGAACCAGAAGGAAGGCAAAATGGAAGGAATCCATAACTTAGAAACAAACGGATGAGAGTTAAGACTTTTAAAATGATACAGCACACGGTCACCAAACATTAACTCCATGGGCTACTTCCACCTGCAGAACACTGGCTGCCTGACACTGCCCCCAGCAGTTTACTGACAATGTGATGCCCACTCCCCAGACCCTGCCCTCCTGACACCCCCCCCCCCACCCTAAACGCTCAGTAACATGCCAAACAAAATCCGGTTTCGTCTGTCCTGGCACTGACCACTCAACACTCACCTGACTCTCTGGCTGCGGAGGAGGGAAGGGCGTGTACTCCTTCTTAACGCTCTTCTTCTTCGGTTCCTTCCGTTTATTCACATTTTTGTGTTTGAACTGTGGCAAAAATCTTTCCCAACTCTGTGATCGTAACTCGGAATCTTTGGCCAACTCCCGTTTAATCATCAAGGTCTTTAGGCACATACATATAATACAATTTTAAATTTTTAAATTCATACATTTGTTAACACATTGCTTCCTAGTGTGTTCAGGAGAATAAACCAATTGCAAGAGCATCGATTTTAAACCTGCACAATTGGCCAAACATCAGAAACTATAAGACTCTAGATTAAACATAAACAGGAAATGAAGCCCAGCTTCCCTGCCGTCATTCCACTAAAGCTCAACTTGATAACCAAGAGAGGTCTTAATTAGCAGGCACTTCCTGTGGGCAAGATACTTCAGCAGTAACTGAGGTAGCAAGAGGAAAAGCCCAGTAATTTTTAAAATTACTTTACCCCAATTCTAGTGACTTTTCAACTTCTTCAAGTTTAAGTGCATCCCCACAGACTCTCACCACGGCTCCCTAGACTACAGATAGCTGCATCTCTACAGGCTGCACACAGCTCCCTAGACTACAGACAGCTGCATCTCCACAGACTCTCACCACGGCTCCCTGGACTACAGATAGCTGCATCCCCACAGACTCTCACCACGGCTCCCTGGACTACAGATAGCTGCATCCCCACAGACTCTCACCACGGCTCCCTAGACTACAGCTGCATCCCCACAGACTCTCACCACGGCTCCCTAGACTACAGACAGCTGCGTTCCAGCCCAATCAGTGACTCTGCATACACAGGCAAACGACAGGCCTCTCCCAAAGAGGGCTACAATTAGAGCATTAAATCCCAAAGGAAGCTGAATGTAACCTGAGAGTCTAGACTTGGACAACAGTAGGCAGAATCTGACTGATATCACCTACAATCAGTTCTGGGAGGCTCATTCTCAATGTATTAGAAGGCTACAATAAATGACAGTATTTCTCTCCTTCCACGGTTTTTACAAGGGCGATACAAGCACCAAAGAAGAGAGGGAAGAGTTCATCCAAAACAGCTTTGCTCTATCTCTGTGCATGCTATGTTTTCATAGAGTACCTAATTTTCAAAAGCAGTTTTGTGATGCTAGAAGTCTGACAATCATTAATTAATGACTACAATCAACACTCACCTTAATGTTATAAATTGGATGGATGTTCTTCATGGTATCAAGGACTACTTTTCGAACCTGAAATTCACAAAGAAAAATGAAGCAGTCACGGAGATTTTAACAAACTGGACAGAAGAGGACTAACCTACTGTAAACTATCCTACGGATCAGAGAGAAACCGCTACACTGGATATAACTTCAACTGTTCTAGATCGCGTATAACAGGAGTCAATCTTTTCAATCAAAAACTGTTCCATTACTGTGACTATATAGTAAACAACGAACACAACAGCCAGTACCCTGGAGGTAGTGCTTTGGGGGAAGAGGGCTAGATTTAGAGCTAAAAGGCAAGTGTTCAAATCCTGGCACAGGGACTATAGCTCAGTAGAAGAGTGCTTGCCTGTTTTGCACAAAGCCTTAGGTTTGATTGCCAGCTCTGCAAAATAATAGTTGTTATTATAATTTATATAATAATAGTTGTTATTATTATTATATAAATTATAATAATAACTCTGGGACTGCCCCACCACATAAGAGTCAATTAATATTCCCATTTCATCTTTATGTCTGCAAAATGGAGAGAAAACTGTATCTCAGATCTACTCTAAGAACTACATAAAATATTTCAAAAAATTTTACAACTGTGAAATATTTAATATATTTATTATTGCTTCATTAGAAAAAGGTAAGCAATTTATGAGAAAGAGGCCAACAGAATCACTACTACAAACCGTCCTAAGATGGAAGCAAACTGCCCAGCCAGATCCAGCTCAAAACAGTATGAAAAGGACCTGACAGAAAGATGTGCTCCACGGGCATTCTCTAAACATTTGACAAGTTACAGAAAATGTTCATGAGAACACGAAAACAAAAAACTTGGCTTGCAGGAAATCTTTTCAGAGTCTGACCTCTGCTGGCTGCATGCATTACTACAAAAAACGAGGCCTCTGCTCAGTATTCCAAACACTGCCTCCAAGTATGGACACCAGGGTCTTATAGGAGCTACCAAGATGTGAACCACCCTTTTTTAAGTATTGTAATGGGGTCGGGTGATGGTCCACAGACCGAACTCAGAACAGGCTATCTCCATAGTGGTCAAAGGCGTTCCCAGAGTGGTGACGCCCAAGGTATATGGCGTACAATTTACATGAGAAATTAGACAAAGCACATTCTAAACATACAAAAGGATTCTAAAACATTATCAAACAAACAGTTATACTGCTACCAGATGATTTCATCTTTGTCTGGTGAAAATGTTAGGTCATAGTTCTCACCTCCTTCAGGCCACTGAAAGGCCCAATGGCTGAAACAGTATTCCCCTGCACCATGACGTAACAGTTTGTCAGGAGTTCCAGCGCCTGCATCAAAACAGCCAATTCAAACTCAGTGCACTGAAAAGTCTATTCCCGAGCAGCTCACACTCCACTGATGACAAGTACCTTCAATGTAGAGCCCTTGGGCCCGATAAGCCGCTGTCTTCTCTTAACAAACCTCTCTTTATTTCTCACTAGAGAACCGATTTTAATGATGTCACATGCAACATCATCCTGAAGTATCCGTACTGCCTTTTAGGAGAGAGGGGAAAAAATGCATCAACCTTCTTTTTTTTTTCCTATCAGCCCAGGGTAATAAAATCTAAGCACAAACATGAAAACTTGAGAGAGGGAGGGTGGGAGGGAACGGGCAGAGGAAGGAAGGCACAGACCTGCAGGTTGCTAACAAGCTGCCACGGTCCCCTCAGGCATGGCCCACCTTTGTTTTTTGAACAGTCTCTCACTGGCCCAAAGCTCACCATGTTAGCTGTACACAAACACCAACACACTAATCCCCCACCCCTACCTACACACACCCACACACCCGTCCCAGACACACACCTGTTCAAATGAAACGCTCCTCGCCAAGAGCTTTATTAGGTCTCTGGCCCGAATGATGATGTAAGGGTCAAAGGTCTTCTTCGTGGTACACACAGTCATGCTCCCCTCAATCAAGTCCAGCGTTGCTTTAACATGCTACAAAAAGAAAAGGGCCAAAGTGGGGTTCGGTTTTCCATCATTATAGAGCCGATCCCACTCACCTACCGACCTCCCTGCCTTTCAGCTAACAAAGCCTTTCAAGTCCCACTCCGAATAAGCTGGGCAGTTAAATACAAATAATAAGAACTTGATTTATTTCATACTTGAAACAGTTGGGACCAAGACTGAGAAATGGATTTTCCTTTCAAATTACTTTCTACCTGGTTAAGGGATTAAATGCAAAACTCATTTTCACAGGTCCACAAAGCAGCAATAATCAGCAGAGATGAGCCCTGGCTCTCAATAGCAAGAACCGGATGTTTAAAAACTAATTTCCTCTGTGTGCATGGGAGCATGTGAGGAGGGAGAGAGTGTGCACATGCCATGGAGAGGCCACAGCTCAACTCCCTGGGTTTCTCGTCAGGCACTGCCTGGAGCTCACCAAGTAAGTGATCGTGGCTGGCCCGTGAGTCTAAGGTCTGTCTCCACCATGCCTGGCTGTTTCCATGGGTACTGGGGGTCGAACTCTGGTCCTGACACTTGACTACAAGCACCTTACCAACTGAGCTATCTCCCCAGCCCCAGGAACTACATAACAAAGCAAAGCAAAATGCTCTTTTCGGACTTGTGACACATTCAGAAGAGTCCTGAATTGTGAATAGTGAACATCACAACACCCCCCCCCCCAGAGGCTTGTCAGCAGGAGACAAATAAGGAAACCCTGGGTGCATCAGCAGGTGTTGTTTAAAATAAAATCTGAAACATGGCTTGGCTCAAATTGGCCAAGTACATGGTAACGATCGCTGCCTGGAAAAGGCGTTTGGAGATTTGGATGTCATAGGTGATTTCCGATAGTTTGAGATACCTCTAAATTATTCAAAGCCTGGGCATTTCTCAAAATACTTTATTATGTACAAAATTAAAACGAATGAACTGTAAGAACTCGATTCCTTTAAATACTAAAGGAACCAAATTAACAAGCTATGTCAACATCTCCAAAACCAAAATCCACCAGCACACACAAATTTCATTAAAAGTAAAGGCAGGCTGGGCAGTGGTGGCACATGCCTTTAAACCCAGCACTCGGGAGGCACAGCAAAGTGGATCTCTGTGAGTTCTAGGCCAGCCTGATCTACAGAGCTAGTTTCAGGACAGCCAGAGCCAGAGCTACACAGAGAAATCCTGTCTCCAAAATAAATAAATAAATGAGTGAATGAATGAATGAATAAATAGCAAGATCAAGAGCAAACTCTCAAATGAAATGTTTAAAGCTTGCATACGTGTTCGTTCAAGGCTTTCTGCACCAAAGGCCAACACTCCTTCAGGTAAGCCTCTCTGTACTTTGGGAACAAGGTCGCAAAGCTGCTTTCCTCCAAGAGCCCTCTGGGGTTGTCCTCTTTGGAGAAAGCTGGTTCCTTCCAACCATCAGGAACAGTGAGGAGTTCTGCCTCATCTGCAGAAGAAAGAATTCCCACATCATGTGTTAATGGTCTTTCAGACAGGTGGTGCACATTCTGTGCACATCCTCATAAGCTTCCCAATACACTCCTTCCTTCCCCCGACCACCACTGGTTTCACATTATTCAACATCATGACCACAACTCTGACATCATCATAATACCATATCAGATCATCTGAATGCACTGCAGTTGCCTCATCAGAACAAGTTCTTCAAGGATGGGGGGGGGCGCACTCTTCCTTGTATCCACTCTAATTGGATGTATCAGCAGAGAAGCAATTGAGACACTTTTACTGCACTATATTATGGTTCAAACACCCTTTTATCATTTTAATATTAATAATCTGACTTTTCTGGTATAGAACCTGTGTGTGTGTGTTCTTTTCAAAGTTTTAAAAGTGGATTCTGGTGTATAATGTCAATTAACAATCACTGTGGCAGGATTTTAAGTTTTCCAAAGAGCTTTCTACGTACATTTTATGAATAAAAGAACCGCTATTATTATTTCTACTTTATAGGAGAAGATATTCCAATCCAAAAGGACTAACGGACCCAAAGGAACAAAAGCTGGAATAGCCTAGAACACTGATGACTAAATGAAAACACCTCTGGAGAGCCCTGCATCACGTCTGTCTTAAAAGAGCCCCAGCTCTTTAAAAGTCACTCAGATCTAATAGCTACACACTGACTACACTCAAAGACATCACCTATGAAGTTGTAGTATCAGCACACCTGTGGGAGTTTGTGGGCAATGCTATCTGGGGCTCCATCCCAGACATAGTCACAATCCCTGGGGTGAGGGCCAGAAATCTCTCCTTAAACCATCTCATCTGGCACTCTGTAAACCACGAAGTTTGAAAAGCTGGTCTTTGGCCCAGGTTATCAACCCCACTTAAGAAAACTTGCTCTCTACTTTTCCACTTACATGCACTTTGCTATTTCCAGTTCAAAATACTAAGAATCAGTCCTCATAAACCATTCAGTCTCCAGTATCTTCTTCTTTTTTTAATGTGAACTAAAATGCTACCAAAACCGGTAACGTAAAATGCAATGTGTTCCATTTAAACACTTCAACTGTTATCAATCAGTAAAGGGAAAAATGGCCACCTACCAAAGCACTGGCAGGCAAAAGAAGTGAAAGAGGCTTTCACAACAGAGGAAGGACAAGCAGCCCCAAGACAGGTGAAACCGTGCAACTTCATCCGGGAAGCCCAGTTAAAAACAATCAGCTACAATTTCTTATCTTTAAGACAGCACATTTTCAAAACGGAAGTAATAAAATTACTGTAAATTTGGAGCAATGAGAAACCTCATCTGTTTCTTTCGTTGTTTTTTTGTTTTTGTTTTTGTTTTTTATCCGGAGCTGAGTACCGAACCCAGGGCCTTGCACAAGCGCTCTACCACTACTAAAATCCCCAACCCCGAGAAACCTCATCTGTTAGCCATACCAACACAGCTCCCTCACCACGGTTGACTGTATGTATGTACCCTCACACTGTGAGCCGAAATAAATTTTTCCTTAAAAAATCTGGCGCAGCTCCTACCGGGCAGTGTTAGCATTACTCAAACATACCCTGCAACTCAGTTCACAATCCTAGGGTCCCTACAGAAACCCTTGGGCATTACCAGAAGACATGTGCAAAGGTGCTTACAAGAGCAAGCAGTGGGTAGAACCCAAATGTCCACCCACGGGAGAATTGAAAGGTGTTCCATATAAGGTAGCATCACATAACAGTGACAAGAATAAAATCACACCTACAAACATCACCTCGGTTAAATAACCAAAGAGAAAGCTCGAGACACAGCAACGCATACGCGTTCCTTTCATTCTGCTAAGGCAAAAACGAAGTATTGTGTTGAAAATCATAATGACTGAAGAAAAGGTAACCGCACACTCGAATGATTCAGATTAGTTACTCCGGGCATCAGAAAGGAAAATATCCCCTGTGATTGGCACATGGGAAACTTGTGAACTCTTCTGAAAAGTCTAACTTGTCAGTTCCTCAAGCGTTGGTTTGATCTTTCAGTCAGGTCTATAGTCCCTGGCGTACTTTACACACTTCGTTTTTAAACGCAACAATTACCAAAAAAAAAAAAAAAAAAAAAACACTTCAAATGCATTTCATTAGGATTTATTTTCATACTGAAATTAAATTATAACTCAAGAGAGTAATCAAACTCGGGCATCAAAAATCAAACTAGCAGTCAGAACTAAAGACTAAGCTGTGTCATCTAGTAATTTAGCAATCAGAAAATAAGGTGGGACAAATTTCCCACCTCGCTCGGTCCCCACATTTCTGTGTCCGCCTCACTCCATCATCAGCGCGCACTGTACATAAGGATTATCCATCCCACCTGATCCCGGTCTGCATCCTCTCGCCAACCTTCCCTCCCCAGGGCGCGGCAAAGTTCTGCCTCGCCTCCCACAATTTCTTATTCTCATGCTTTTACTGGAGGCAGAATGCACATCAGCTCTGCTTGTCAGGGGCTGCCCTTGGCAAAAGCACCGGGTTAGAAACACGTGTCCCGCACATCAACACTCCCCCAATTATCAGCAATTCCAACTGCGGGCACTTCACAGTCCAGAGGAGGTTTAACCCAAGTCCCGCAGCCAAGGAAATAAAAAAAGATGATGCTTCAAGATCCACCAACTCCAGACCGGCTCTCACACCACCTCACCTTGGTTCTCGCGCTTCTGCTTCTGCGGGTGAGAGTCACTTCTCCGAGCTGCTTTGGCCGACTCGTCCGCAGAAGAAGATGCCATCGCGAAATTGCTTCCGGTGGCACCGGAAGTGGAACTGTTCTTTAATCCCGCCGGCTACGATGTCTAGGATGCAAAATGAGTTCCGGGGGAACCTGACGAGATCTGCGTGGTCTCTGCGCACACGCGCGTGGAGCCAATAGGGGAGCGGGACACTTCCTTTCCCAGGGCGCACTGCAACCGCGGAGGTCCACAGCAAGCTGGGAATTGTAGTTCTGTTGGACCAAGGTCTACATGGTAGCGGCGTGTAGCAACGGGATAGGAACTTCTAGAGATTGGGGAGAGAGAGAAAAGAGACAGGAGAATTATTAAGATTCTTATTTGAAGCAGGGCGGTGTTGGCGCATGCCTTTAACCCCAGCACTTGAGAAGCAGAGGCAGGTGGATCTTTCTGAGTTCGAGGCCAGCCCGATCTAAAAAAAAAGAGTTCCAGGACTACGCATGGCAGAGGGACCTTGTCTCCAAGGGGGGGGGGCGGGGGATTCTTACTTGAGGAGGATTATTGTGAGTCTCTCACCTTCCAGATTGATTTAAGAGGACTTTCCAACATTAACTGATAAATTAATTATTTTATGAGACACGGTCTCTCACCATGTAGCCTCCTCTGGCGTGGAAATTGCTTTGTAGACCTGGAGTCATACATAGTCCTCTGCCTCCACTGACTCCAGAGCACTGGGATTAAAGGTGTGCACCACCACACCCAGCTTCAGCATGCAAATTTAAAATCAGTCTACCCAGCTTTTCAAAGATATGAACATTCTTTCAAAATATTATTACAACTAATATAAGAATATGAACAATTAAGTTTAAGGTCCTTAAGGCTCTGTGGGCCCCCTATTATAGATGCTTTCATATCAAAATCGTTATTCTTCCAAAGGAAAAGATTTACCAGAGCCCAGCAATATAATTGTTCCAGTTTCAAATGATTTGTTTTCTTGCCTAACTAAAAGAAAGGATGATGCTATCAACCAACCATTTAAATACAAACTAAAAACTGGACCTATATGTCTAGAAGATAGTGAATTAAAAAAATTGTCCTTGCATTACAGGAGCCAATAATCTTATAGCACATGGTATCACAGTTAGGAGTAGAGAGAGACTAACTCTACACATGAGAAATGAAAGCCTCTTTTTAAAAATAAATCTAGCACCAAAGATGAAAAAAATGAAAATTACCATTAAATATAATTGTATACTAAAGGCCATAAAATTATATGTTAACACAGTTTCTGCCCTTGATGAAAATGATATGTTTAAAATCTAGAAGGATCCTAAATTGATGCTAGTAGTCATGATAATAAGTAAATATAAAATGAAATGAACAGAGAAGCCTTTACATAAAGCGGAGCGGCTGAACATTTTCCTCATTGCATATACTTATTTTCATTCAGGTTGAAATAAAAAACTTTTCTACTATGGCTTAAAGGAAAGAAGCGTGCTGGTATCTACTTAGTAAAACTGAGAAATTGAGAATAATAGTTCAGCTGCTTTAGACTCACGTTTCTCAATCTGTGGGTCACAACCCCTTTAGGGGGTCAAACGACCTTTTCACAGGGGTTTCCTGAGACCCCTGGAAAACACAGATATTTCCATTAGGATTCATGACAATAGCAAAATTACAGTTATGCAGTAGCAATGAAAATAATTTTATGGTTGGGGGGAATCACCACAATGTGAAGAACTGTATTAAAGGGTCACAGCGTCGGGAAGGTTGAGAACCACTGGCTTAGACTATGTTTTAAACAAATTTTCCTGTGGATATCGCTCTGTGTAAATAAAGTTCTGATTGGCCAGTGGCCAGGCAGGAAGTATAGGTGGGACAAGAGAGAAGAGAATTCTGGGAACAGGAAGGCTGGAAGGAGACACTGCCAGCCGCTGCCATGAGAAGCAACATGTAAAGACACCGGTAAGCCACAAGCATGTGGCAAAGTATAGACTAACAGAAATGGGCTAAATATAAGAGTAAGAGCTAGACAATGGTAGGCCT
This sequence comes from Onychomys torridus, assembly GCF_903995425.1. Taxonomy (NCBI): domain Eukaryota; kingdom Metazoa; phylum Chordata; class Mammalia; order Rodentia; family Cricetidae; genus Onychomys; species Onychomys torridus. The sequence goes on along the minus strand of NC_050462.1, from coordinate 31,274,818 downwards.
GAGCTAATGGCCAAGCAGTTTAAATAATATAAGTGTCTGTATGATCATTTTATACGTGGGTTGTGGGACCCCTGGGACTTGGTGGAACCTGGAGAGAAAGCTCTCCAACTACAAAATTTGAAGGAAAATTTTCCACATACAAACTGATACCTTTTAATGGTAAGCCCTTATGATCATTAATCTCCAAAATGCATTCAACTAATTTTAAGAATCAAACATAATTAGCATATGTTTGAATGATTCTGAACTCTGAGCCCCTCATATGGGTATGTTGGTCTGGGCATACATTTAGTCATGTATTGCTTGGGGTGTTTCTGTGTCTCTTTGGATGAAGTTTAGACATACAGCAGTGAGTAGACCTCACACAAGTTGAAGACTAACTAGAACAAGAAAACTGACCATTCCCTAGCAAAAAGGAATTATACAGCAATAAGCCCTCAGGCTTGAACTACATCTGTTCTCCTCAGGGCCAGCCAGCCATCTCACCATGACCACTTTAGACTTTATCATCCTTTCTGTATCTAAATCCACATTTATTAGATAAAAGATTCATGTCAGTGGCTGTTTCGTGTATGATTCTCAACTTCACTACTACTGCAAACGTATTTAGACTTTACAATAAAAAAAATCACTTCTTGCTGGGCAGTGGTGGCACACACCTTTAAGCCCAGCACTTGGGAGGCAGAGGCAGGCAGAGCTCTGTGAGTTCGAGGCCAGCCTGGTCTACAGATTCCCAGGACGGCCAGGGCTGTTACACAGAGAAAGCCTATCTTGAAAGATAAACAAACAAGTAAATTGCTGCTTGCCCTCCAGATTGGCAAAAAAGAAAGAAAGAAAGAATAACAAAATTAATACTGCTGGAAGAAAGACCATTTGCAAACACTTCGAGTGGAAATGTACACAATTACCAATATTTGGCAAAACAATCTAGCAGTATAAAATGTGCACATCTGCCACAGTAATCCCCTAGGGAAACAGCAAAAAGAAGCAAGCACATCCAAGGAAGAAATTGTATTCAATTATTGGTCCAGTTTATATTGTACTGCGGTAGGGCCCAAGAATTTGCAACCCTCAACAACTAAGAACTATGAATCTGAAATGTCAATAGCTCTAAGATTGAGAAACACTGCTCTGTATCTCTATGATTTGGGGTTTATATGATTCAATCAAAATGGGCCAATAAGTGCTTCAATTTCAAGCAGGCCATGCAGCCAGAGTCCTGTTTCCATCCATCTGTCTACCCAGGAAGAATTTATATCCAAAGCAAGTTCCTGGGTAATTGTTCATTACTCTGCTGTGCTTCTTTTCAAATGTCTCTTTTTTTTTTTTTCTTTGACAATGTACTCTACTTACATTGTATCTCAATAGACCCAACCTCGACTCCCGCTTACCCTCTCCCCCTGGATATCACCTCTGTGTCTCCCTCCCACCCTCACATCCTTACTTTTTGTTTGGAATCCACCGAGTCCAATGAATGCTTCCTGCCAGAATCTTGTTGGCTTCACCCGTGCAAGCATTGTGCAGGACATTATATAGCTGCAGTGATTTCATTGGTGGAAGGGCCATGTCCCATCTGAAGACAGCACTCTATAGCGTTCTTGCTACCTTCCGGCTTTTATAGTCTTTCTGCTTCTATTCTGTGAAGTTCCCTAGGCCCTGCGGAAGGTTGGTATAGATGTCCTTTTAGGGTCCAGCACTCAGTCGTCACTTACTGTCAACACTTTGACCTGTTATGAGTTTCTGAACTGTGACGTACCACTCAGGGGCTTCTCAGCCCAAGTGAGAGAGCAGCACCAATCTATGCATGTCCGTAAATATTTAGAAGGCAGCTTGACAACATGTCTACTTATCTACTGGGATTCTTGATGGGCAATCCTGCTCCATCTCTTTCAACTTTGCCTCTGTTATCTGGAATTCAACTGCCTGTTTACCCAGTGGGACTTGGAAGTACAGGGGATGTTTGGTGTCTAAAGACATTCATCACTGGTTGAATATGAGTCTCTCCAGGCTCTAGACCAGTAAAACATTCATATTTTGTTGGGAACTTAATCCACCCACTCCCACTTCTTACAGTTTTTTTTTTCTTTCTCTTTATGCTTGCTCTCGCTGATAAGCAACAGCTTTGATTTAATTTGCACTTATTCTTTCTTCCTAAAGGAGAGTAGAACCCATTTCTTAATATTGGGTTGTAGCATAGTGGCAGAAGGTTTTTAAATGCCTTCATGAATATTCAAGATTCAATCAGTGGCACGTGAGATGTATTGATATTGCTGAGAATTATTTTATGCAAAAAGAATAAGCTACAGTATTTTATTTCTACACACAACATGGGAGGAATATTTAAGCATTTGGGAGAGCAGATCTTTAGTCATTTGTTAAATTTATATGCATTCCCCCATCCTTGATGGAGGTAACTGCAGATGCCTGGGGATAAAATGAAATTTTTACCGAAAGTATTTTAAACACTTAATGGGTATATATTTAAGTAAGTCACTTCATGATATTAGTAAACATTGCAGCTTCATTATTGCAAATTCTCTATTTCAAAAGTCTAGCTGCCCAAGACCCCCTGGGAGAAGTGAGAACTCAAGTTTTTCATAATTACACTTTATGACCATGTGGTGATTATAACCTACTTTTGTTTGCTAGTCCCTTTATCGATCCGATAAGTCTCCAGATTGTTCCCTGGAAAAGTGCATACATTTGAGAATACATACAAGCACCCTTCCCAGTGAATCAATGTCAAGTTTATGCTTCCAAAGCATCATGGGAGGAGTGTCTCAAGAGCCTCGGTCTGTGAGCAGTGAGTACTCTGAGATTAGAGCTCCCCGGGATAGACTGGGCAACTTCTTTACCTCAATAAATAAGTACAATGTTCTACAATTGGAATTTCAGTATGACCTGGATACCGCAGATAGCCTTCTCGAGGTGCCTTCAGAAGTCATAAAAACTCAGCTTAGAGTCCTTAGAGTAAATGAGAGGATCTGTCGCTCTCCTATGAGCCCACTATTGAATCTAAGAGGCACAGTACCATAAAGACACTGGTGTCCTTTCTCAGCTGCCTCTCTCTCTGTCGCTCCTCTTCCCTCCTCTCATGTTGGAAAAGCCAGTTGCCACTCCCCAGGGCTGAACAGCATCCCCGCAGAGAAAGTTCCCAGTTGAGAAAGTCTCACATCAGCACCCCCGTGCAACAGCTCAGAAGCCAGTCCTCTGCTCTGCTTGAGCCCTTTGGTGACGACCGCATCCCTACCTACTCCTTCACAGCAGCCTGTGAGAAACCCTCAGGAACAAATCCTTTGCTAAACTACTCCAGACAACTAATAAAAAATCTTCACTGTTTTTAAGCAATTAATTTGGGGGGGATCAATACATTTTCAGACAAACACAGTGAATATAATATTGAAGTGAACATTAAGAACTCATTGAAATCTTTATCATCTTTTGATAGGTGTGTGGATGGACTTTGTCAAATGGAATCTCTGTCACTCATTTTTGCCACTAGAAGGCAAGTGGTCACCATAATGACATTAGTTTTAAAAAAAGAAAGAAAGAAAGAAAGAAAGAAAGAAAGAAAGAAAGAAAGAAAGAAAGAAAGAAAGGTTTTGCCTATATCCATGGAACCCCAGAGCTAAGATGCAAAAAAAGTTCATCTGAGTTAATTGTTAAGTTACATGTGAGGTTGAAATACCCAAAGACACTAACTCATGCAGGCAAGATCTAAATATACAAACTCAGCAACATCTAACAACATATTAATATCAATCAGTTCTGTTGTTTTTTAAATGCTAGGCATAGAATAAAGGGTAAAATCACTTTGTTAATCCTTGTTGTTCTTTAATTCAATTGACAGATTAACATTTCTGAGATCACCAAACTTAAGAAAATAACTATTCCTATTTATTGGGTTACAAGTGCTATATGGCATTTCTGTCAATGTACACAACATGCCTTTGACACCCTTGCCTATCAATAGGAGAGTCAATAGCTTACCCAAAGAATTAGCTTAAAAGAAGCAAAACCCAATTTGATTCTGAGACAATTTAACTTTTCTTACAGTGGCCCCCTGAAGAGGGGCAAATGATTGTCTTTGATTATATCATATCATATGTTTGTTGCTTCTGGAAATATTTTAGCATACTGAGATATTTGAATAAATGAATATTGAATAAAACATTGGAAGAGAAAATACATTTTTTTTTTTTGGTTTTTCAAGACAAGGTTTCTCAGTGTCACCCTGGCTGTCCTAGAGATATCTCTGTACACCAAGCTGGCCTTAAACTCATAGAGATCTGTCTGCCTCTGCCTCTGCCTCTGCCTCTGCCTCTGCCTCTGCCTCTGCCTCTGCCTCTGCCTCTGCCTCTGCCTCTGCCTCCTGATTGCTGTGATTAAAGGCATGCGCCACCACTACCCAGCCCTAAATAATTTGATAACTGTGTTAGTTTGCTTTTCTGTTGTAATAAACACCATGGTCAAAGTAAGTTAGGAAGAATGGATTTATTTCATTGTGTACTTCCAAGCCATAATCCATCACTGGAGAAAATCAAGAGAAGAACTGAAGGTAGGAGCTTGAGGCAGAAACCATGAAGGGACATGCTTACAAGCTTGCTCCCTTTGAATGCTCAGCCTCTTTTCTTATAAAGCCTAGACCCATCTGCCCAGGAACAGTGACATTCACATCAGTCATTAATCAAGACAATTCTGCAAAGATACAGCCACAGGACAATCTGATTAGGTCAATTTTTCAACTGAGGTTCTCTCTTCAAGATTATGTCAAGTTGACAATAAAAACTAATGAGCGCATTGTCTATGGTATTTTGAATGAGATCTCCACCATATTCTTGGCATTTGAACACATGATCCACAATTTGGGACTCTGGGTAGAATTAGGAGAAATGGTCTTGCTGGAGGAAGCGTGTCACTGGGGGGTTGGCTTTGACATTTCAAAAGTCACATACCATTACCAGTTTGATATCTGCACGTGTGGTTTGTGGGATGGTTTGAGATGGGAGCTCTCACCTGCTGCTCCAGTCACCATGCCTGCCTGTTGCCATGCTTCACCAAGGTGATGGCAATGAACTCTAATCTCCTTGGAACTGGGCTGACTAGCTTCATGTCAATTTGACACATGCTAGAGTTACTGGAGAGGAGGGAATCTCAACAGAGAAAATGCCTCCATAAGTTCTAGCCATATACAAGTTTGTAGAGCATTTTCTTAATACAGATTGATGGGGGAGGGCCCAGCCCATTATGGGTAGGGTCACCCCTGGGCAGGCAGTCCTGAGTTCTATAAGAAAGCAGGCTGAGCAAGCCGTGAGGATCAAGCCAGTAAGCAGCACCCCTCCATGACCTCTACATCAGCTCCTGCCTCCAGGTTCCTGTGCTGTTTGAGTTCCTTCCCCGACTCCCTTTAGTATTGAACAGTGATTTGAAAGCATAAGCCAAATAAACCCTTTTCTCCCCAGGTTGCTTTGGCCAGGGTGTTCCATCACAGCAATAGTAACCCTGACTAGGACATGAACCCTATGCCCAAAATAAACCCATCCTTCTATAAGTTACTTTGGTCATGATATTTTATTACAGAAATAGAAAAATAAGTAATATACTGTCCTTCACTTGTTTTCAGAGAACACCCTCTGTGCAATAACCTTGGTTAACTTTATCAAAGCTTCCTTTTGTTTTATTGTCTGTTTTTAAGAGCAAATTAACGTCTACCCCCCCCCCCAATAGTGGTTTGGATGAGAATGGCCACCCATAGGCTCATAGGTTTGGATACTTGGTCCCTGGTTGGTTGAATTGTTTGAGAAGGATTAGGAGGTGTGGCCTTGTTTGAGGACGTGTGTCACTGGGTGAGGGCTTTGAGTTTTCCAAAGTATCTCACCATTCCCAGGGTGCCTCTTGCTCTCTCTGCTGTCAACTTGCAGATGGAGATGTAAGTAAGCTCTCAGCTGTTCATGCCACCATGCTTTTCTCCACCATCATGGAGTCTACCCTATAGATGAATTTCTAAACAGTCTTATTAAATAAGAAACACAGAGCCAAATACAGAGGTAATAGCTAAAGAGATCAGAGAACTAGCAAAGAGCCACAACCTTATCTTACCACCTTGCTGTGGTCACTTTCCTAGAGAGAGTTTCTTCCTGTGTAACCTGTTTTTTTTTTTTTTAATTGCCTTTCTGTTCTGCCTTCTCCTTGGCTCTGAGCCCAGCCACATCACTTCCTCATCACTGCCTGTCTATACAGACCTCCAGGTTTCTATGGTTGGTACACGTTTGACTGTGTCCTTGACCACACAGAGACTCTGCCTGCCATGTGATCGGATTAAGGGCATGTGCTACCACTGCCTGACTCCTATTTATGGATATGTGACCTTGCTATGTGACCTCTTGTCTCCAGCCAAATTTTATTTATTAACATACAAATAAAATCACATTTCAGCACAATTAAAATATCACCACACTACCCCTCTGAAGACATTAGCCAATTAAAGGCTTTCTTTCATAAGCTGCCTTGGTCATGGTGTTTTGTCACAACAGAAGAAGAGTAACTAAGACAAGGTCTCAACATTAATGTTGTGATGATTAATGAAAAACAAAATATCCCTGAATCTCATTACTTTGTGGAAGATGGGTGTTTAATGAAGCTGAAGAATCATTACAGTGATAATTAGTCACATTTTAGGAGAGATGAGTAGGTGTCTGGTAGGAGTGGCTTGGCTGGAGCAATGACCCCACCAAAGCAATGACTAATGTCAACACTCCAGTAATATAAAATCAGCGTGGGAAGGGCACAGTATCAATCTATCCACACATGGCTTGACTCCTCAGCCCTGTCTGGAACTTATTAGTACATAGTTACAGTACTCCCAAGGTACATAAGCAGGTAACCCAGTAAGACATACCACATGAATATGACATATAACTCTTAAATAAAACCACGATTGATGTCTTCACTTGTGTATGCTGCTTGTCATTTCTCACAACAAGACCTGAGTCGATTGCTCCTATCTTTGTATCTGGCCAGTCTCCAGGACTTACTTAGACCAACAGAATGTTGCAGAGATGGCTCTGCTAATCCCAAAACAAGACTTTAGGAGGACTGGTAGCTTCTACTTCCTCTCTCTTGGGATGTAACCTCAGTGTATGGTGTTCAACCTCCCAATGAGGAAGCACAAGCATGCCACCTGAAGGAGAGACAGAAGCATCACAGCTGAGATTCTGGTCATGAGTGAGAGAAGAAGCATTGTTGAATCTTAAATATCTTTACTTAGGTAGACTCTGCATGGACCTGTCCAGCTCACATAATAATTTGTTAACATTATATTGGGGGATACTTTTACATATCAATAGCTATGGGAGAGGCATGCAGGAGGAACAGCAAGTTGCTGTGGAATGTCTTTCTGTATGCTGTGAATATGTGTTGCTCTGAATGGTTGATAAATAAAGCTGTTTGGCCTATGGCAGGGCAGGATGGAGCCAGGCGGGAAATCCAAGGGATATAGTGAAAGGAGAAAGGAGAGGCAGAGAAGATGCCATCCTGCCATCCAGTAATGGCACACAGGCAAAACCATGGAACACGTGGTGATATATAGATTAATAGAAAAGGGTTGAGTTTAGTTGTGAGAGCTAGCTAGCAAGAAGCTTGAGCCATAGGCCATGGCCATATAGTTTGTAATTAATATAAGCCTCTGTGTGTTTATTTGGGTCTGAGTGTCTATGAGACCAGGAGGGATACAGGAAAACTTCTGACTACAGCAAGCAGCTTTGGAACTCATGGAATACAGGCCAGCAGTCAATATAAACACACCAGGTGAGCCTTGGAGAGGCAGAACCCTGAGGACTATGTGTTCTGAAGACTTCATGCTGTTGTTGAGCACAGCTCTGCTTATTACCCTTGTGGTCACCATGTCCTTCATAATCTATGAGCTGTGTGAAATCTCTAAAAGGACTTCTAGCCTCCCACTGGGCAGTGTTACTAGTACTTACAATAATAGTGGTTGACTTTATCTAAGCATTGCTGATGGAGCAGATTAATGATGTAGAAAATCTTGGGGAATAATTTAAAGTTTAGAAAGGCACACTTTTGATAGTTGACAAGTGACTCATTGAGGTCAGGGAACAAGAACAAAGGCAACCTGGTTATTATGCATTGATGTGCCTTTCTTGCTAGGATGGGTTGGTGATCAAAGGTGATGATTAATTCATTGTACCCATTTTTGCCCTCAGTTTCCTGATAGGATTTAATAAAAAAATTGTTGATGAGTGGGTATGCATGCATTCTGAAGACTGAAAGTAGAAGTGACTGATTGGTTTTTATATAAAAGTTTAAATTTGTGATTCTTTTAAGATTTTTTATAAGATTATCTTTTGGGATAAATAATAAAATGATTGATCCTTTCTTTGTAACTGCAAAATGTAGCCTGCCAGGAAAAGAACAGTCTGAGAAAAATACTTCGTTTGCTCACTTTATTAATCTATAACAAGTGGCTTAAACATGAATATTTGTGGGTCTTTGGGAATAATTTTTCACCAGTAATAAGTAAAATGTTTAATCATGTAGGGGAAATGAGAAACATATTGTTTTTTTAGCTTGTATTCATTGTAATCATTCACTTGAAAAATAGAATGTAACCACACTGTAAATTTTATACTGCTTGAAAGATTTTGCTCGGGTATATAAGCTGTCAGGGAATAAATAAAAGTGAGGTGGAAGAGAGACAATGGGAAAGATGTAAAAGGAAAACATCAGGAAAGAGGTAAGGAAAAAAATAAAGACAAGAGACCCTGACATGTTGAAGATGTGTATGTGTGTGCCTGTGTGTGTGTCTGTGTGTCCATGTGTGTGTGTCTGTGTGTCCATGTGTGTGTGTATGTCTGTTTTCCCCTTTTTGCTGGCCCCAGAAATTTAAGTTTTTCTCCCTCAGAGAAAAAAGTCAGTTGTGTGGTTAGTAGCCTACACCATACCTCCTCTTCAGTTCTTGGCCCGCTGAGAACCAGCTCTCTCTAGCAGCAAGCAGCTATTTGAAAGCCCAGTGTTTACAATAGGGGCGTACTTCTCTCCGCCCCTTCTCGTTACTAAATTTCTCTTCTAGAGGAATGAAGTGAGTAAACAAAGAAACAAAAAATGTTAACACTTTGGCAAACTGGAGTGCCGTGATTCCATTTTAGAATATACAAATGTTAACTTCTTAAGAGCTCTGATGAAAGAAAAAAAGCATGTATGTTTTCTTTCTTCTCTAGATCCCTTATACCTAGTAATATTTGTTGAATAAATGTATTGCCTACTTGCCTCAGTCCGTTTCAGGCACATGTTGTACACATGTTTTGGTACATATTGTACCAAAAGATATAGCATAGAGAGCCTTCTGATCTCATAGTGTGTTCGTCCTAAAATACAAGATGAATGACAACTATAACTATAACACACTGTATGTGTGTGTGTGTGGGGGGGGTTCAGCCAGTGACAGTACATTTGGAAAAGGGCAATTGCACAGCATGATTTAGAGCCCTCTCGGGCTCATCAACAGTAATCTAATAGGTAGGGGAAAAAACCCACCCTGGTGCCTTATGTTGTAAAGAGACACCATGATCACTGCAACTGCTGTAGGATGTTCTGTATGTCAAATGTGTTGCTCTGATTGGTTAAAATAAATAAAGCGCTGATTGGCCAGTAGCCAGGAAGGATAGGGTAGGCGGGACAAGGAAGAGGAGAAGGCTGGGGACAGGAAGGCTGAGGAGAGAGATACTGCCAGCCATGGCCATGACAAGATGTAAAGACACTGGTAAGCCACAAGCCATGTGGCAAAGTATAGATTTATAGAAATGGGTTAATTTAAGATAGAAGAAGTAGATAACAAGAAGCCTGCCACGGCAATACAGTTTGTAAACAATATAAGTCTCTGTGTGCTTTCTTGGTTGGGTCTGAGCTACTGTGGGACTGGCGGGTAAGACAGATTTGTCCTGACTATGGGCCAGGCAGGAAAAATCTAACTATACTGCAACTCTTAAAAAGAAAAGCATTTAATTGGGGCTGGCTTAAAGTTCAGAGTTTTACTTCATTGTCATCACTGCAGGAAACACAGTGGCATGCAGGCAGACATAGTACTGGGAGGAGGAGCTGAGAGTTCTCCAGACAGATCGGCAGGCAGCAGGAAGAGAGTGAGACACTGGGCCTGCCTTGGACTTCTGAAATCTCAAAGCCCACCCCAGTGACACATTTCCCCCAACAAGAGCACACCTCCTAATACTTTCAAATAGTACCACCCTCTGGGGCCAATCTCATTCAAACAACCACATCTGGGTTTCTCTAAAGTTTCATTATACACTCACAAGTCATGATGTGAGCTGTGTCTTCCAAAATGTTGGGTGACATCATCTATTAGTATAGTTTCTGAGAGAGAGGGTTCCTACTGTGCTTAAAGATAGTAAGTCTAAGATAGGAGAGATCAGAAACTAGATACTTTACAGTCACATGTAAATTTCTAGAGGGAACTAGAAACTTTACAGTCACAAAATAAATTTCTAGAGGGAACTAGATACTTTACAGTCACAGTGTAAGTTTCTAGGTGGCTATATGTTCTCATTTCCTCTGATCCAAGGGTATGATAAGATTCTAGGTGGAGAACCGTTCTGCCATCTAGACATAGTAGTTTACATCTACAATCAGCTACTTTGGAGACTGAGGCAAAAGGATGGCTTTTATCCTCAAGTTTTTTTTTTTAAATTACATTTATTTATTTATTTAGAAGATGTATTTATTATGTGTACAGTGTTCTGTCTGCATGTGTCCCTGCTTGCCAGAAGAGGGCACCAGATCTCATTACAGATAGTTGTGTTGCTGGAATTTGATCTCAGGGCCTCTGGAAGAATAGCCAGGGCTTCTAATTGCTGAGCCATCTCTCCAGCCCTTTTATCCACAAGTTTAAAACCAGGAGTGTGGAGCCATCATAGGCAATTTAGCAAGACTCTTCTCTCAAAAAAAAAAAAAAATCAAAACAAAACCAAAAACACACATTTGTTTTATAAATAAAATGGTTCCCACCCAATAAGTATTCTGTTGTGGCCCTTTCATAATGGTGGGGTGAGGGGCTGTGCGTTCTTATTGTTTGTGTTTGTTTAGTTGTTGTTGCTTGATGGGTGTTTGGGTTGTTTGTTTGTTTTGGCTGACCTCTGGATACTCTTCCTGCAGCCTCCCAAGTGAAGGGATTATAGGTATACAATGTGGTACCCAGCTCTTCCCAAAGTCCTTTAAAGTTATGAATGGCTCTGAAACAATCAGTTCTATTGCCTTTCCCCAGTCCCTCATCTTTTCAGTGTCATGTCCTTGGTACAGGCTCAATAAACATTTGCTGCATGAGCAAATATTGGGCTAATAGACAAATATATGCAGTTCAATCCCAGCTATGCAGCTTAGTAGCAATGTGACCTTGGCAAGTTACTTAACTTTTCTAAAACAGGACAATGGAATTTTACGTGTTTGATTATAATAAAATGAAACACTTGCTACATCCATCCCTTCTGAAGGTGGCGCCTCCAAAGACGGAATCACCTTCCATGAAGCCCCACCCCTTAAAAGGGGGTGGAACCTTTCAAAATTCCCTTACAGAGACCAAGTTTCTAAAGCATGAACCATGAGAAAGCAAACAACAATCAAACATGGTGTTCCCCCCTCACCTCCCTTTCTGTCTCTCTGTCTGTCTGTTCTCTCTCTCTCTCTCTCTCTCTCTCTCTCTCTCTCTCTCTCTGTCTCTCTCTCTCTGTCTCTCTCTGTCTCTCTCTCTCTCTCTCTCTCTCTCTCTCTCTCTCGTGTGTGTGTGTGTGTGTGTGTGTGTGTGTGTGTGTGTGTGTAGTATACAGACATGAGTGTCTCAGAAACATGCCTAGATGTAACAGAGATCAATACAATGTGGTTCTTCCATCACAAAAGCTGTTTGCTTTCAGGTAGATCTGGGAATGTGGCGATTACAATGGTTAAGATGCAATTTGAATGTGTTTGCATTTCAATAGTGACTTCAAATTCTGCTTTTTCTTTCTAAAATAAATCTCATGTTTGGCCAGCATTCACTGATGATAACTGAATATCTATTACAACTCGCCAGGACTCACCATTTTTTATACTTAGCAGTTTGAATGTACCAATAGAAGGGTTGGAGTTCTTTAAGGGTATAGAGGGGGTCTGACAAAGACAAGGGGCCACAAATCTTGAGTTTTTTTTCACAACCTATAGATGTAATGTCCAGTATTACATAGTTGTATACATGACTATACGGGTGGAAGTGCCAGTCTTGCAATGTCTGTTATGAAAAACTCTTCGAAAAATCCCATGCTATCTAGGAGGTATGGGGTGAGCTCTGAGCTGAAACAAATCTAGCAGGAATTTTGAAAAGCCAAATTCAATAAAAGGTAATACTGTAGAAAGAAAAAAACTCACAAAGGGGTAGATTGTGTTATTATTTATATTTATGACATGTTTGTAGACTAAGAAATGAGAAATTATTGATGTTTACTTCAATAGCTATTCAGTGGGATATTAAGATTTTTTAGAAAATAAACTTTACTTGATGGGAACATACAACGGCTGAGCTTGACTGGTGATTTGAAATGAATGATACCGAGGCATATGACAGTTAGGGCAATCACCTTAAGGTCAAGATCCACCTATTTAGACCCTAATTTAAAAGGAAACAAAACCACTATGTTCAGAAGTTCACAAGTCTATCTCGGACAGGAATGCTAGCCTGTGAGGGGAAGGATTTCAGTATTCTCTTTATCACCACTAGAGGGAGCCCTTATATGTTGTAACTGATGTTTCAAGATCACCACTAACTGGTTTCTCATCCTGCACTGAGCATGGAGTTTACAATTAGACTTAGGAACAGCAACAAGTGAGTCCTCTCTCTACAGCACATTCTTACCTCGGGTAGCCAGCTACTGCCTGATGTCGGTTCACCTCCTCACAGTCTTTTCTTACCAGGCAGTCTATGGAGTCTGGGGCCCCTGGATCTTAAGCAACATCTCTATTAGGGATGCAATTAGAAAATTAATTCTGTAGCCATCGAAACGGCACCCCCAAAGTAAGCATTGGACACATAGTGCAGACAGCAGAGTCCAAAGATAGGTGGGGGGAAAATGAAATTGATGTTTTTTTAACCTCAGTGGACTCCAGCAGGCTAAGGTATGGGGATGGAAAATACGCGAACTAGCTACACATTCCACACCAGCCAGCCAGCTCAGTGAGGACTGAGATCTCAGGGATGATCTCAACAGGCACTGTCTTACTTTTTCTAGCTCTCCAGTTAGAACATCTGTCTGCTTCAGTTCCTACCCGAGGTTCCCGACTTTATACCGTTCCCAGATAGCCGATGTCTCCTCTGACAATGGAACGTTGCGCTGGAAGGATCTCCCTTTCTCACACTCATAGATTCACAAACAAGCTGGGCTTGGGCGCTCCTAAAAGATGGCGAAAGCAGACAATGAGAAAGTGAGTGATGGAGTGAATGGGAGACTCGACCCGTGTCTGGTGGTGTTGGCTCTTTACACAGCTTCTGCTGGTGGCCTAAATGACAGCCTTGGACACACTGGTCACTTGAGGGACAACTATAATCTCCACTTGGTGTCCGTTAGCATTTACATTTTTTTGTTGTGTTTTGTGTTTTGAGACAGGGTTTCTCTGTGTAGCTGTGGAGCCTGTCACTATGTAGATCAGGCTGCATTTACATTTTTAATAGTTTTTTTGAGAATTATTATTATTTATTTGTTGACAGTTTCACACACACGTATAATATATTCTTGTCACACTTGTCCCTCCGCCCTCTCTTATCTGCCTCTCACTACCATCAGCCTCCCACTTCTTCCACAAAGTCTCTGCCCTGCTTTTCTCTCTTTTATTTGTTTTCGCTCTGTGGCCCACACTGGGTTTAACTGGGGCCTGGTTAGTATATTCTGAACCGTAGATTCTGTCATTTATTCATACTGTGAAAATGTATCTCATGACAACTTTATCACCCAAAGGGCACCAGCCTCCAATGAGACTGACGCAGTTCCTACCCACACATGAGCATGCTGTGAAGAAGGGGCAGATACCGAACTAACCTAAGCAAAATGGCAGATGTTAACTGTTTAGTTCAGTGTTCCATGTGGGGAGCACATCGTGAAACAGAAACACACTTCAGCATGCTCCTACTTCTTCCAAGTGGGGGAGAGAGAGAGAGAGAGAGAAGGCAGCACCAGGGACTTTCATCATGATCTGCTGAGATGAATGATTTGATTTCCCCACACACAGCTAGCCAGCTGGAGGTGAACCGGCAGGCAGGGTCTTTCCAGTGCCAAGGTAATGAGATCCTACTCAAAGGTCTCGTTACTTTTGCACCCTTGTAACCACACAGCTGACAAAAACAAGCTTCTGGTAGGAATTACGTATTTTGGCTCAGGGTTTCAGAGGTCTCAGTAATTCAGGGTGGTGAAGGAATGTCAGAGTGAAGTTGTGGGCCTCAGGGTAGAGAGAAAGCAGAGCAAGGGAAACCCAGGAAAAGGTTGGAGTTAGACACAGCACCCCCAAAGACACACCCTGGAAACCTCCAGCTAGAACCCACCTGGTAAAAAAGTTCTCACCCTTTCAGCATTCACTTTCTACAAATTATAGGGCGACTTATTTTTTCATTATAGAAACATGTTTAACTTTGTTACTAATGAATACAACAACAACAAAAAAAGACTCAGATGGGTGCTGGAGAGATGGCTCAGAGGTTAAGAGCACTGGCTGCTCTTTCTGGCTGCTCTTCCAGAGGTCCTGAGTTCAAGTCCCAGCAACGGCATGGTGGTTCATAACCAGTTATAATGGGATCTGATGCCCTCTTCTAATAAAATGTTACATGCAGGTAGAATATTCATAAACATAAAATAAATAAATCCAATGCCCAGCACATGAGCCTATGGGAGACACTTTATATTCGAAACATAATATGCCCTTCCTCCTCATAGCAGATTCAACGTTTTTCCTGTGAGAACAGTTTTGGGTCTTTTGGAGAGTCAGTGGAGACAACTGTTGTGATTGTTCCCAAAGCACCAACAGTGACAATCAACACTGGAATCCTAAGGTCTTTACCCTGCTGGAAATAACATGACAAGGCCATGTGACATCCATCTCCCAAAGCCAAGCCCTGTTTTCCTATTCCTACATCACCGTGGCTGGTACTTTCTTCCAGTTCATAGTGAGCTGCCTATGTCCCCAAGGGGCTACCTTAATCATCTTCCCCCAGAACTAAGTGGATTTGCAAATTCCCTCAGACCTTGTACTGTCAAATAAAGGTATTGCATCACATGCCCAAAGACAGAGAAGCATTCTGATGGTTTCTGTAGCTTCCAAGATGAATTCCAGTAGATGCTGTAGTAGGACTCTTTCAGTGCCCCTCAATGGCTCTCCTCTGTTGCCAAAGCTGGAAGAAGATTCATGAAACGCCTCTCAGTTTCTCTCTCAGGGAAGGGTAGCTGTGCAATCTACTACTCACCAAGAAGCTATAATCTAAGTTTCTGATTTCTGCTATGTTTTTCTGAGTCTTCCTGTTTAGAACATGCTGGTGATGTCTGGAACTGTAACAGATAGCATGAAGCCATGATGTTGAAAGTTGTCTCTAAAACATACACAGTAAAAACAGACGAAGTGAGTTCATTTTTTTTTTTTTTTTTTTTTTTAAGACAGGGTTTTCCTGTGTTGCCCTGGCTATCCCAGAACTCACTCTGTAGACCAGATTGGCCTTGAACTCAGAGATCTGTCTGTCTTTGCCTCCTGAGAGCTGGGATTAAATGTATGAACACCACCACCATTGGGCCGAGTTCTTTAATAGTGTCTTGGGGAAAAACTGTCTCAGGCTTGCATAACTCATATCAAACCTGATATGTTTATTTTATTTAGCACTTATCATAGATTAATATAATCCTGTACTATTCATTTATAATAATAATAATATTAACCATATAAAGAAAGGTCATAATCAAAATTTCCAGCAGACAACAATTGGTCAGAACATGCTTATACTTGCTTGTATGAAGACATCTTAGCAGCACTTTATCTTCCAGGTTTGAGGTTTGATCAATAAACATTGGAATAGCCAAACTAAATAAAAATAAATCTGCCAGCACCAATCTGTCTCCACAGGGAGACGAAAGTCCTTTTAATTTTGAGAAGCCCACAACTGTGACCACTGGAAATGTAATGCTGACAAGCTATGTCTCATTCGGAGGCAGAGTCTGAAGCTGAGATGATGTGATTTTTTTTTTTTAAGGTGTAAAGTTAGAGGTTGGGGAGCTGCTCAGGGGATAAGGCACTTGGGGAGAACAGGAGTTTGGATTCACAGAACTGGTTAGGGATGGCTGCCCGTCTGCAATGCCAGTTTATAGAAGACAGGCATCCATCTTCAAGCAAGCTGGCTGGTGAAACCAGCAGACAAGACAAGCCCTGGGTTCAGAGAGAGACTCTGCCTCAACATATATGATGGAGAGCAGTTGAGAAAGACACTCAGCATCCATCAACTTCCAGCCTCCACATGCATGGACACACACATGCATGCCCACCCACATGCAAACACACATATGCATATGCACACACACCACACATACATATGAAAAAAGTGAGTGTAAGGCTGCTTGAAGCTGCCTATTGTGGAGCATATTTTCTACTTTGGAGAAAACAGTTCTCAGATATTTAGATATGTGCGTTACCTGTGAGATTCTTTGCTTCCTAGGAAACCAAAGCTCTGACATCAAATGCCCAGCTCAAGTCTTTGCGAGAACACATTTAGCAATGTAATTTTAGGTAAATGTGGGACTTTGAGGAGGCTTAGTTTCCTCATATATTTCTTTGCTTTAGACTAGTATTATTATAACAAAGTACTCGAGGCAGGATAACTTTGTAAAGAAAATAGTTTCTGTTTTGGAGGTTCAGGTTCAAGGTGTTGGCTTCCCTGAGGGCAGAGTCCTTGAGGTGGCACATGTCTTTGTGTGATCTCTTTCCATTTTCTCATTAAGCCTCCAGCCTCCAGTCATGGGGGTGCCATCCTAATGGTTATCTAGATTTAATCAGTTCTCAATGACTCTGCATCTAAGGAATGTAGCTGAATTAAGCCTCCACCTTCTTAATACCAAATGGAAGAGCTGTTTTAAGATCATAAGGTCCCTAGCACCTCTGTACACCCACACAGATCTCCTGGGTCTTATTTTGTTTACAGTATTGTTTGTGTTATGAAAAATAAAAACAAAACTCAAATCACCTGAATTTATTTATTTTCTAGTTTTGTTCAGGGCAGTTAGCAATGGTGTCAAAATTAATTTTTTTTTATTTTTATTTTTTTTGTGGAGCTGAGGATCAAACCCAGGGCATTGCACTTGCTATGAGCTAAATCCCCAACCCCCAAATTAAATTTATGCCACTGAATTATTTATTAAAATGAATATTTCTCTAGCACAGAGATTAATGGCCAGAGAGAGAAATAAATTTCACCAAGTTTCAAAAAGCTAATTTTGTGTTTTTGATAATTCCATAAATAGAGCCTGGGTTTTAAATTGACACTGTATCAATACGTTCATCTTCCAAAAACCAAAAGTGTTCTTTGCAAACAGGCAATACTTGGAACTTTTAGACTATAATTGACCATAATTGACCCGCAAAGACAAAGTAACTATAGTTACAGATGAAAATGTAAATTGCTAGGCAATGTGAACCCAATAGGTGTCCCTAATTGCCATAGACGTTCTGGAAGCTTACCAGAAACTTGCAAAAGGAAACAATAGAGAATGATTTCATTACAAAACAGGCAGAATACATAAATCCCCAAAGTTATGGAATAACAGTCTCCCACTCTTCAGGTTAGCTAAATCCATTTGATGTCTTGAAGTTTTCTTTGGCTCCTCCTTTTTGTATTTATTTTTAATTTTTGATTCTTGATTCCATGTTTTTTCCTTCTACTATCTCCTACACACACCATACACACTTCTTTTACAGTCTTTGGTGGATTATTCCATCAGGCAAATCCTCACGGCACATTAACCTTACTGACACCCCTCTAAAGAACGCTCACACCCCTATTGTGTTGAGAAGATTCCATACTAGGCCACCTAGCTAGCAATGAGCATCCTTTACAGATTCAGGTGTGACTGCGACTTGAATACAGAGAATCGGATTAAGTATCGTTTCATGTAATCCTTTGTATCTCTGCCAGCAAACATCTTAGACAACTGTGTAAGCAAGCAGATTCTCTACGATGAACTTATTAAAATCTACATCCAGTCCCTTAGATTTGCATCTAAGTCTTGGATTCTCAGTGAAGAAAGGCTTAAACAAAATTTCTTCACAAATAAAAGTGTTGAAAAGGTTATTTATGCTGCCACAGCAGACATGTTAATGATACATTATAAAAGATATCATCTAATGGAGGTATCTGAAGCATAAATCTTCAGTCATGAGAGAGAAATTAATTAAATGAATAAGAAATGCTCCCAGTGTGCCATTATCCTACACAAGCATAAACAGATTTGACTGAATATTATCCATAAATAAAAGACACAATTCCTTTTCAGCCTTCAGTAAAGTATTTATCTCATTAAATAAAACCAATGGGTACTTAAAAAAAAATTCTAATGTTCTTTAATTGCCTATTTAACATTAAGACTTCCAAAAATGATGATCTAAGTTTATTATTTAAAACTCTTTCTTTGTTTTGATTTTTCATAATGAAGCATTTAGCTATCCCTGTGATGGTAACTGTGAGAAATGATCTTAAGTTAGACCTGGCTTTTGCTCAAAGAGTATCACAATTAGAGACATGAGCTTGTAAAAATGGATATAATATTTTGGTAAATGTTACAATGGTCGTACATGATTAAGGGTCATGGGGATGGGTCTGTGGGTGAGAATACTTGCTATGGAAACAAGATGACCTGAGTTTGAACAATCAATATCCATACAAAATCCAGGTATGGCTGCTTATGCCTGTATCTACAGTGTTGCAGGGTGAAGACAAATTCTCGGGACAGCCAATTTTGTTGAAATGCTGAGTTCTGGGTTTAGTGAGAGAGCCTGTATCACAAAAATTAAGATAGAAGCAATACAGAAAGACATCCAGCATCCTCCACATGTGTCTATATGGGCATGCATATTTGCGTACAACACACATACACACATATAAAATTAGAAGCCATAGACTCTTATGCCTGGAGATAGGAAGAGTGCATCTCTGGAAGATTTCACTTAATGTGAACTTCAAGCTATTTTCACACAGGCTAGCTAGCATATGAGGAACTGCGAAAGTTCACTACCATTAGGCATGACCTGTAAAAGTGAGGAGTGGCAAGAGAAACCAGCCCTGGAGGGAACAGAAAACTGTACGGGGCCAGTTTATGTTTAGACAGCATGGTACTGATATGGATCTCCCTCATGGGCCAAGACGGGTAATGCTGGAGATCCAGAGAACTATGAGTCAGCGCAAAGTGGCTGGTATTGTATATCCAGGGGACCAAAAGTAAATAGTGTTGTGAACCATGATAAAAGATTCCTCACACTAGTTGTGGCAATACATCAGTTTTGTATGATTCTTTATAAATATGGCCATGGGGGTAAAGGTGGGTGCCTTTGCTAGGTTTTTAATCCATAGGTCTATATGGTCTATATCCATGTAGCCTATATGCTAGTCTACATGTGTGCATGTGCCCACCTACATGCAGCCTGAATGCCCTGGCATATACCTGGATGACTACTACTTCATCTGCCTGCCTACTGGTCTGTGTGCAGGTAAGTAAAGCATGTCTTATTTGTCCGAGGCACCTCAAAAATCTTTTCCCAGCAGGCAGGGTTGTGGGAATTCGATCTGTTCAGCCAATGGCTCTGGGGTAACAAGCCCTAGGGCATGGTCTTGTCTGCATATGTGACTGGATCAGAGGTGAGGAAGAAGGGTCCTCTGCTCTCTTGGGTGGTCGGAGCAGGAGCAAATGGCAGAGAGAGTGACCCTCCTTTCCTGGCACGGAAGCTTGAATCTCACAGCCCACTCAGGAAGAACCTGGCAGCCATACTGAAAACTTAAACTTTGTTCTAGAGAAGATAGAAAGCCAATGATGTCTTAATTGAAGGAGCAATGTGGTCAGATTTTATTCTAGGAAGACGGGGCATTTGAAGGGCTGAGTCTAGAGACTCAGGTCATTGCTGGATGCTAGGCAAGCATGTTCGCAGCTCTCGGAAAGAGATTAGAGATGAAGGTAGAAGTGATAAGATTGAGAAATACTTAGGAGGTAAAACTATCAAGATTTGGAAAGTGATAAGATTTAGTCAAGACGATGAGGGAGGAAAAGAAGTCTCAGGTAACTAACTCTTCAGTAATGAGGATGTAGGAGCCATTAACTGAGATTAGCAAGACTGGAGAAGCAGGTATGTGGACCCTAAAGAGCATTAAGCACCTAGGGCAATCCAGATGAATCTGGTGCTTAGGTGAGAGGCAGAGCTGCAGAGGGGTACATTTGCATCACGATTATAAAACCATTAAAGGAATTTGAGCGTGCCTAAGGAGAGCTTGCAGAGAAGGGGGCTGGGAACTCAACTGCAGAGACCCCTGGAGCAAATGGTTGACGAGATGAAAGGGAACTGTCCACGTGCACGGTTTGATGGGTTGTAAGTGCAGAATTTCAGTGAGAAAATGCATGGAGGGTGCGTAGGTGATGGGGGCGGGTGTTTCACTGCTCGTCTCGTCTAGAAACTTCAAAGAAAATTCCATCCACTATCTTCACCTCTCCCAAGAATGTCTGATGGAAATGGGGACTCTGGTCTAAATTATGCAGGTATTAAAAGAAAGCAAAGGAGCTTTGAAATTACTGAGTACACATAAGTGTCTCCTTAGGCAGCCTGTTTTCCCATCAGGCAGCAGGACGCCACCATTATTGCTAATAGTCATTGTTAATGGAAGAGTGAAGAGGTTTTTCTTGAAGAGAAAGGTATCCTTTTACCCCTAAAGTTACCAACTGGAATTCCTCACTATTACACAAATTGAGAACCAGGAGGCAAATTTTAATTAAAAATATTTATAGACTTGGGCGAGCAGCTGCCAGTTTCTCTCACTGCTCCTGAATGCAGTCTGCAGCTGGCCATAGTTCCCCATTCCAATCAGCTTAACCGATAATAACAGCTGTTCATTAGGCAGGGGACATTTTTTATTAGTGCCTGTGGGGTATGTAGTCCATACTGCTAAAGAAATCTTTAATGTGATGATTTTTAAGAGAACTACACCGTAATTTGAAAAATGATTCTTAGAAGCCTTTAAAAAAAATTTCTTTAAAGTGTTTCCATTTTCTGTTCTAACCTACTCATTTTAAACCATAAGGATACTTTACATGACTTTTAACCAAACAAGGAGGAGGGTGAGAGGCAAGAGAAGTTGGGGGAGCTAAAGGGATGATTCTTGAAGGGACCCTGTTCTTATGTTTTTTTCTTTTTTTACGTGTTTTGCCATGGGTATCAAGTCCCCTGAAACTGGAGTTACAGACAGGTGTGAGCTACAATGTGGGTGCTGGTATTTGAACCCAGGTTCTCTGGAAGAGTAGTTAGTGCCCTTAACTACTGAGCCATCTCTCCAGCCCCAGGGGCCCTGTTCTTAAACACATGAGAATCTTAAACACATCTTGCTTATGAGTGTAGAACATCACAAGTCAGCTCAAATTGCAGCTTTTTGTTTGTTTGGTTTGGTTTGGTTGATCAGACAAAAACAGAAGAGGTATGGAGAAATATTAGAAAATGAGAACAAATTCAAACAGAATTCATGATCCTATTGATAGGGTCAAAGAGTACTAAAATAATAAATTAAAACCCCAGTACAACTAAAACTGAAATCTCATCAACAGACCAAAGATTCAAAGGTACCCAGAAATAGACAGACTCATTGGTTTTTTATGTGTTCAGAATTAATCCTTTTGTATAATCCTTTATAAAATTATATATTTTCAAACTCTATAAAGAAGTACATATTTCTATATTCCACTTATTAGAAATTATTACTTGGGGATTTGTACTGTTTTATGTCAACTTGACCCAAGCTAGGGTCATCAGAGAGGAAGAAGGTCAATTGAAAAAAGGTCTCCAAAAGATTGGGCTGTGGCCAAGACTATAGGGCATTTTCTTTAGTGATTGATGAGGGAGAGCCCAGCCCATTGTGGGTGTTGCCACTTCTGGGCTGGTGGTCCTGGGTTCAATAAGAAAGCTCACCAAGCAAGCCATGGGGAGCAAGCCAGTAAGCAGCACCCCTCCATGGCCTCTGCATCAGCTCCTGCCTCCAGGTTCCTGTCCTGCTTGAGTTCCTTCCTCACTGCCTTTGAAGAACTCTTATATGAAACTGTAAGTGAAATGAACCCTTTCCTCCCCAGCTTGCTTTTGGTCATGGTGTTTCATTGCAGCAACAGTAACCCTAACACAGGGCTGGAGAGATAGGTCAGCAGTTAAAAACACTTGCTGTTCTTGCAAAGGTTCAGTTCCCAGCACCCATAATGTGGCTCACAAACATCTGTAACTCCAGTTCCCGGTCACCTGATGTCTTCTTCATATGTTGGCGAGCACCAGGCATATGCATGGTATACATATATACATACATAGAGGCAAAACACTCATACAAATAAAGCATTAAAAATGCTCAAAGGAAGTACCGTTTATGGAATTCAACTACATATCAGAATTCAACTTGATTCTTAGTTTTATTGTCTAGATGTCTTGTAAATTGAACTTTTGAATTAAAGATCCATTGAGTTGTATGATATATTTGAGTTATATATGCATATATACATATATGTTTTAGATATAATACATAAAACAAGAATGAATTTTTCTGCTTTTTTTGTTTTAAAAGAAAATCACCTGCCCCCCCCCCCCCAAAAGGGTATTTTAAGACAGATTTCATCCTCATTCACACTTAAACATGATGTTTCTGAGCAATATCTTTTAAAATGAAAGGAAACTTGAAATTGTGCATGAGGACCAGAGTGAGCAAGCCGGACTCTGTAGAAAACTAAAATTGATCCTGAAACTCCAATTGGAGGCAAGGGTTTCTTAGGGCAGATTGTACAACCTGGAGGGACCCAGCCTGAGGTTTTTGTTGTTTGATTGGTTGATTTGTTGTTGTTGTTTTGGGGACAGGATTTCTCTGTGTGGCCTTGGCTGTCCTGGAACTCTCTTTGCAGACCAGGCTGGCCTCGAACTCACAAAGATCTGCCTGCCTCCCGAGTGCTGGGATTAAAGGTGTGCGCCATTGCCAGGCTCTGGTTTGAGTTTAAGCCAGCTGATTATATTTGTAGCCAAGAGTCTTTTTCCAGAGACAAATGCCATGGTTTCATTTTTTCTGCTCTCAAGAAGAGACTCTAACCATGTGAAAATACCCTTTCCTCAACTAATTTTTGTCTCGAACTTTGAGTTCCTGCCTTCAAGTTGTACTAAGTTTACATGGCAGGAGCAGAAACAGACTAGAAGCCAAATTTGCATCCTAAGTAGGCCCAGGTAAATTCACACGAAATTAGATGAGAATTGGTAGAAACCAGAAATGAAGCCACCACAAGAAATTCATAAGAGAGAGAAACGTGAGAGAGAGAAACTGATTTTCTTTTTTCAAAGGTGAAAGTAGAGAAACAAAATTAAGAGGGATGCCACAGAGGAAGAACACGTAAGCATTAGGCTTTCGTTATTTCTCTTATATGCTTAGAATAATCGACTTGCTTGGGAAATTTGATCCAATCTATTGTAGAACAAAGCAAAAATACAAATAAGAGCTTTGGGGATGGCAACTTTTGTAGGAGTGACAAAGAATCCGTGGTTGTTACCTGTCCCCGGAGACCACTTACAAACTGCTGTGCGGGACAATGGTCGTGGCTTGCTAATCAGACCAGGCCGAATAATTAGATGCTGCAAAGTGCAAGTGGTTATTTCACCTCTTGTTCCATAAATACCGGGAAGATCACCACTTAAACATACCCTTTTATTTTGCTATGAAAAAATTTGCATGTCGAAAGCCCGTCACAGTTTGATTAGATTACCTTCCCTATCTCCTGCAAATTCTTCCCCAAACCGTGTTTTGTGCTTGCATAAAACTTTTAGGAACATGCCCTGTGTCTTGATTCATGAAGCCGTGTGCAAAGCATAATATATGGAAGAGAGAAGGGAATACATAATACATGGAAGCGTGAATGCTGCGTCCAAGGGCCGCCTTGACTGTCCTTTTCATGTTTATTTTCTCTTGCATTCATCATCACACCCCATGCTTTCATGGCACCCCTGGGAGGATTAGCTTGTGACTTAATGGGGAAAGAAGAACAAGAGAAAGAAAAGGTCAACGCCAGAGAACATCCTTTGGTTTTTTTTCTATCTTAATCCCAGCACTTCCTTCTGGCTGTGTAGATTGATAAGTAGAAGATGACTTATAAATAGAAGATGACTGCATGGCCTAAAATGAAAAGAACCTTCCAAACCTGAAAAATAAGTCCTCTAGAAAGAAGAGGACAGACCAAAGCTAAATGCTAGACGGTGACATTAATTGGTTCTGACACTTCCATCCAACTATTCTAATTTATTATGAGAAATTGTATAGAAAAAATATGAAATTTCAGTTCTTTTATTTTTACTGCAGAGAGATTCTTTTATTCATTCAAACTAAGATCGAGACAATCCTCAATTTCAAAAGCTTTCTGAAATAATGCATTTCTAGTTATTTATAAATAGAGACAACTAAACAGATGTGATTACAAATTGGCTTATCAACTTTCTTCTTAGATTGGTTTTTCCTATAACACATTCTTTCTAAGCAGGAGGCACCCTTCACCTTGGTGGGAACACATCCTGCTTCTTGTACTGTCATCAGGTTTTAGCAACTGTGTGTTAAGTTTATGTGACATAGTTTGTTGTCTGTGAAAGCCAGGAACTTTTGAAATCTTGAACGTCTAGACTGCAGTTGACCTCTCAAGCCTGGGGTAAAAAATGTAAAGAGGAAAGACAAGTTGAGGAGGGAGAAATCATTACTCTAGGCATCACACACGAGAGAGCCTAAAATCTGCCATGTGTATAAGTGTAACATGAAGAACTTTAGTATTGGGTAGAACAGAACTGCAGGTAACTGAAACCCTCAGTGACTTCGTCTTCCTTGTGGGGTCATAAATAAGTCCACATCGATTGACTTTTCACCCAGTTTACTAATAAACGATGTCATCAATCGGGACTTTGGGAATTAATATGTCAAGGAAATCAAGGGCAGGTCCTGACAGTTTGAGAAGATGCAGCGGTGTGGAAAACAAAAAAAGAGTGATCTGGATGGAAAAGATGACCATTTAGATTTGTAGCATGGGAAAGAGAATGACCAGTAAGCAAAGGATAAAGTGAAGGGTTGTTCGAATCTTAGATGGTCTTTTAATTAAAAAAAAACCTGGAGCCAGATATTGGGGTGAAAACTGAAATATCAGAGAAGCAGAGCAAGCCACAGCCAGCCTCACCTCATCAACTCCTCAACTGATCCTGTTTTCACAAATCCTCAGACTGAAAGCCTCTGAGTCCTCACCTAAAAGGGTCTCAGCTGAACTGCTTTAGTTCCTGTTTCCTCAGTCCTAATTTTTACCTTTCTTGGCCCAGCCATGTCACTTTCTGGGATTAAAGGTGTGAGCCACCACTGCCAGGCTCTTTTTCCAGTATGGCCTTGAACTCATAGGGTGGAACTCTGCTTCCCAGTGATAGGATTAAGGGTGTGTGCCACCACTGTCTGGCCTCTATGTCTGATCTAGTGGCTGGCTCTGTCCTCCAATTCCTAGACAAGTTTATTGGGGTACACAATATATTACTACAGTGAAGAGTAAGGCAGAATCCAGGCATGTTTGGAATGCTAGGATCCGACTTAGCTGGAGCAGGGCATGTGGGCTGCATCATAAGAGTGGAGAGAAAAGACTCTGGTTAGCAGGATTTCATATGATTTAGAAAGTCAGATAGAAGAGTCTACTGGGAATGATTTGTTTAGTTTCATGTATTTGTTTTGTTGGGCAGCTGTTGAGGAGAGAAGGCATTCTAGATACATCAGATCATGGAATTAGAGCACATAGTTTTTACTTAAAGAAAATTAAAGAAATAAATTCTTCCAAAGAGCTTTTGTCTGGATTTCTTCCTTTGCACACTTTGGGATTCTTCAATAACGATTTTAGTTTGATTTACATTCTCAGATAAATGTTCATGGACACTAAAATGAATTAATTTGTATTGAAAAATCTCAAACGCTTGCATAGAATGTTCACAACTCACAACACATTAATGACAGAGGAAATTTTTTTTTCTCTGCTCCCTAAGGTCAGTGCTAGAGAGCTTGTGGATTAAACTAATAAAATACAGAGCAAGAACAGGAAAGGCAAGCAGATTTTAAAAGATTTATTTTATTTGTAATTATGTACACACGTGTGTCTGTGTGTACACAAAAATCACATGAGTAAAGTACCCATCACAGAAGCCAGAAGAGTGTTAGATCCCAGGCAGACAGAGTCACAGAAGTTGGTTGCGAGCTGCCCTATGTGGATGCTGGGAACCAACTTGGTTTCTCTTGAAGAGCAGCAAGTGCTCTTAACTGCTGAGCCATCTCTCCAGATCCATCCAGCAAACAGTTTTGTTTTCAGAGGCTTTATACTTGACACGAAAGAAAAAGTGAAAGAAAGAAATATTTAGAAGCAGGGCCTATATACCATTTTAACAAAGGGAAAAGTTAGCATAAAGTGGTAAAAATGAACAGCTGTACATACGCCTATCACAACAGCCACGCTTCACGAAGCTGTTGGCAATTGAAGGCAGCCATTGCCTGAACTGCATTCAAACAGAGAATGGCAGCCAGTCAGATGTCTTCACGCTGCTTTAGTTTATGTATCCCGTTCCTGCTCTTATCTGGAAACATATTCAGCATCCTTTTCAGGCCCAGAGCTCTCTGAACCTATCCTGGTTCTGAGGACTGCCCAAGTCTGGAATCACAGATGAAGCTAAATTTGTTGTAATTTTGTCATTTAACAAACCCCACTTCTGGTGAGTGTGAATTAGTGGGAATAAAATCCTGTGTAGAGTATACTCCATTCTGTCAACAAATATTCACTAGATCCTTAATACAGGTCTGGGTTGTGAATAGAATAGTCCTTTAAGAATTTAGAGAGCTGGGCACAGCTGCGCATGCCTATAATCTCAGCACTCAGGAACTGAGGATCTAGAACTAAGACCTATCTTGAGCCACATAGACTCTGTATCAGCAACAACAATTTTAAAGTGGTCTGAGAGCAGAAATCCAGTTAACTGAATAAGGATGCATACATACATATATACAAATGAAGCAGAGCTGATGCTTAAAAAAAATGGTGACTACATCTCTGCTGGCTGAATGTATGTAAAAGGGCATATTTCAAAGCATCCATTGAAGTTAATGGTAAATGTTTGCATACGTCACTTTGGATATTTAAACTATCCTGGGACAGTTGCACACTGATAAGTATTTAATAATTGGCTCCTTGGGTTGAAGTCCGGAAATGCAGTATCGACCAATTTCTGAGGGCAATGACTTTCGGAGACCACTAGAGGGATATCGGCTTTCAAGTCCCTTGGCTGTTGTCAAGCCTCTGAAAGGGCTTCAGTGACAGTGGCTGGGAAGAGATGTACACAAATGCACTGGTACATGGCATTCTCAGCATAGTACAGACAGAAGAAACAGAAACTGTCTCAAAGCGCCGTAAAACGACAAAGGGATGGGCTTGCAGTGCCGACCAAGAGTTGTTGGAACAGCTCACCTAATTTTATCTCTCTCTTTGTTTGCTGATTTTTTTTGCATGATCTGCATCTCAAAAGTCCTAAAAGGGAACAATTTCCTGTTACACGCTTATAGGAATGAAGTTCATCACACCACTTGGAGATCAGGGGAAAAACAGGCATTAAAAAGTCAAAGATATATTGAGGCTAGGCAAACAAACAAACATCTAATCTATGCAAGTCATCACTTGTGGTCGGATTTTTCTTTGGGCTGCCAGCTCACAAATAATGCCATGGAAACTTATGAATTATGAAAGCTTGGCCTTAGCTTAGGCTTATCTTTAACTAGCTCTTATAGCTTAAATTAAACCATTTCTATTAGTCTACCTTCACTAACTTAACACCCATCCTGCTTCCTTCATGTCTTCTCCAATCTCTCTCACGTGCCTAGATTCTTCCTCCTACTTCCTCTCTCTCTGCCCGGAAGTCTTGTCTACACTTCCTACCTAGCTATTGGCCGTTTAGCTTTTTATTAAACCAATTACAGAAATACAGCCTCAAGGCTGGAGAGATGGCTCGGAGGTTAAGAGCACTGACTGTTCTTTCAGAGGTCCTGAGTTCAATTCCCAGCACCCACATGGTGACTCACAACCATCTGTAATTAGATCTGGCATCCTCTTCTGTGTACATAATAAATAAATAAATCTTTAAAAAAATACACCCTCACATAGTGTACAAATATCCCACAATAATGAATATAGCGGGTTAACTTGATAGTAGTATTTATTGAGAACTTACTAATACTAGGAAGACTTTTGATTCCTTACATTTTCCTTTTTCCTCTTCTCTTTCCTTCCCTCCTGCCTGCTTTCCAGCCCCTGCCTGCAGTGGTACTTGCTCTGCCCATGACCTTGGGCTACAGGGCTTGTAGGAGGCGATGCATCCTGCTCCTGCCTTTGTACATGACCTCTTAAAAGGTAAGGGGGGAGGGTCACAAGTCCCTTCTCCCTGCTGCCTCTTCCTGGTCTGATGGAACCATCAGGTGGATTCACTCCGGTCAGAACAGAGGATGACTTCAGCTGTTTACACGGTTCTGCATTCTTGAGTGTATTTTCTCAGTTTATATCTTAATAAATCCCTATTACCCATTAAATAGACTCCCATGGATTGATCTTAGCACCTGCCCTCCTTCCTCAGGGATGAAATGAGGTCCTTATGACCCTTAGAAGGCAAGCATCCAACCACTGAAGTATATTCTCAGTCCTTAAAAAAACAAAACAAAAATCGTTGTGTTTTCAGATGTTCAGTTCACTGAATTTCTCAGTGTAACCTTGAACTTTACTTTGTAGTTCTGGCAGGCTGTAACTCTATGATCCTCCTGCCTCTGCCTCCAGAGTAGCTGGGATTACAGCCATGTGCCTTTAAGCTTGCCCTCTTTGCCAGATTCTTATTTATTCTTCATTGCATTCTTGTGAAATTATATTATTATTGACCTCCTATAATATATACACAATCAGGAACAGAGGGAAACAGTGTTTTCAGTGGGAAGGCAGAGATTAACTCTAATTTGGTTGGATCAAAAACTGATGTTTGGGCTGGAGAGATGGCTCAGAGGTTAAGAGCACCAACTTGCTCTTCCAGAGGTCCTGAGTTCAATGCCCAGCACCCACATGGTGGCTCACAACCATCTGTAATGAGATCTGGTGCCCTCTTCTGTGTACATAATAAATAAATAAATCTTTTTTAAAAACTGATGTTTTTAAACAACAACAACAACAACAAACAAAGCACACACTAGCACTAAAGTGAGAGACTTTAGTAACCCAAAAGGCTGTGCAAGCCTTGGACTTAGTGCAATGCATTGAATTATTTATTTAGGGGCTATGAATGAGCTGGTTTGGTAGCATAGACCTGTACGTCCCAGCTCCTGAGGCAGAAGGATCCTAAATTTAAGACCAGCCTGGGCAACTTAGTGAGACATTGTCTCGAAATAAAAAGTGGAAAGAGGACTGGGTATGTAGCTCAGTGGTAGAGCTTTGCCTAACATGCAAGAGGCCATAGGTTCAGTCTCTGTCTCTCTGTGTCTCTGTCTCTGTCTCTCTTTCTCTGTGTCTCTGTCTCTCTTTCTCTCTGTCTCTGTCTCTGTCTCTCTCACACACACATGCACACAAATATCATATAGAGGAAATAAATTCTAAAGATTGAAAGAAACGCCTTCGGTCTGAGTCTCTCACAACTAAATTCTAAGAAGGTTTGTGCTCACTCCTTGGATTCCTATGTTGTTTACTTTCCAAGTATTTATCTTACTTTCGTCTGTGATTTGTTTTCAATTTCTGAAGAAATAAACACAATTTGGTAAGACCAAGTGCTGTTTTAGCCATTTCCTAAACTCCCTCCCGTTGTTCTGGGAAGAGTGGGTTCAGTTCCCCCTCCACCCGTCAGAATGATTAATTAGGCTTCATTTCCTGCTGATGTCTCCACTGTCCTTTTCTTACCCCCAATGACTAATAACGCTTCTACCAAGTCCAAACAAATGGCCACAGTATCTAGTGTTTATTTTTGGAAGCCCTCCCCAAGCCAAAATACATTGAACCGCTCACAGACAGCAGTTTAGAAATTCCTGGCTAGGATTCCTGCCCTGAACAGCCGCACTTGATATGGCTAGATGGCCCGTTGACTGGCACCCTGGGTGGCATCGTGCCCGCATGAGAGTTGCCAGGCTTTCTGAATCAAGAATAGGCCCCGAGCTGCGATAAATCCAGATGGGCGGCCTGCTCAACAACCCGGTGAGGGGCCCTATCTTCTTCAGGAAGTATCTCTAGGGCAGCACTATCAATGCCGCATGTCTTTCTCTACACTTGACATCTGTGGACACTTCCAGTCTGTGGCAGAAGGGGGGAGAGAACCAGAGTGGGAAGGCAGACAGGAGGCCTTGTACTTGGGTGAGCAAGGCAGAGACAAACGTATCACAGCCGAGGCTCCAAGTCTGTTAGGATCGGGAGCTCACTGGCTATGTAGCATTTGATGCCAGTGCCAACAGATACCTTATTTCAAGGCCAGTGATGAGCAAAATGGAAAGCAGAGGCCAGTTGGGGATTGGCTTGTCAAACTGTTTCTAGTCGTGACAGAGCTCCCTCCACACCTACAATCACTAGTGAACACGGCTACCAAGTGAGTCCTTAGGGCAGAAAAAAGCCCCTACCCAAGACCCAGACCCAGAGAAAGGAGTTTAGATGCGTCGTGAACCCAGAACACGGCCAAACTCCAGTGGGGAGAATCATGGCTGTCTAGACAGTTCTAGAGATCCAGACAAGCTCCGCCCGCATGGCTTTTGTCAATTCCTCAGTGAAATGAGTCTAGTGTTCTAAATGTGTGTGTGTGCATGGGATGACTTCAGATTCTGGATTTGTGGGGCTGTGGCTCTGCCCTGTGGCTAATTTAAGGCTCCGGGAGGTTAACAACAGGCCCAGAGTTGTTTTACACATAATCTGCATCTGTAAATTGAGAATTAGATTTAAATATACCTGACAGCATTATCAGCTTCCGCTGAGGTGGTCTGTGCAAAGTGCTTACAAAAAATGGTCAGTCCATAGGAATCGCTGTGATTTTTTTGGAATCAACTCCTTTGTACATGTGAATTATCACATTGACCTCTGTCATTGGTAATTCTGAAAAATCATAAAACACTATAGGTCAGGACTCTAGTGTCATGATCACTAATTGTGTGTGTGGTATGTGTGTGTCTGCATGTTTGTATGTATATACATATGTATGCCCATGTATGTATCTGCATGTACATGTGTGTCTATATATGTGTATGTCTGTGAGTGTGTCTGCATGTGTCTGTATATGTTTGTATGTGTGTATGCAAGTTTGTGTCTGTGTGTATGTGCACATGTGTATATGTACTGATGTATATGCATGTGTGCCTATGTATGTGTATATCTGTATGTCTGTGTGTGTCTGTCTGTATATATGTGTCTATGTATGTATATGTCTCTGTGTGTATGTGTGTCTGTCTGTATATATGTGTGTATGTATGTATATGTCTGTGTGTCTATTGTATGTCTCTCTCTTTGTATGTTTGTACACATGAATGCATAGCTAAAGATCACACCCAGGGCCTCGGGCATTTTCACAAGTGTAAGTCCTGATGACATTTGTTTCTTAAAGCAAACGTGAATGCACCACGGTATGACAATCTCACTGTCAGAAGACACTGAGGCTCAGAGGTTTAAAGAACTCTTCTAATGTTTGGTCGTTGGGCAAATTGCCAAGGTCACATAGCAACTAGGAAGAAATAAACAGCGAACCAATTCGGCTTTTCAGAAAACAAAAACAATATAGTGGTTTTGAAAGCAAATGATGAGGGGTCAGCAAGTGGGTAAAGGGCTTGCTGCCAAGCCCAAGTGACCTGAGTTCAATCCCTGATACCCGTATGATAGAAGAAATGAACCATCTCCCAAAGGCAGTCCTCTAACACACACACACACACACACACACACACACACACACAGCCTTATCAGTACTAGGTAATTTGCAAATTCTGGTCCTATATCCCATATTTAAAATCCATATCACATTGATTTGTTTTTATCTTTTTATTTTCTTTGTTTAAAGAAAGAGAGGTTTAGTTTGGCATGTAGTTCAGGGGATAGATACAGTGATGGAGGCTGAAGAAGATTGGTCCATGGAGCTGGTACACGGAAGTAGAGGAGAGCTAATTGTATGGTTTCTTTTTGTAAATTTTATTTATTTATTTATTTTCTGTGTCTGTGTGTACACACGTGTCTTTGTAAGTGTACATCTCTCTTTCTCTCTCTCTCTCTCTGTCTGTGTGTGTGTGTGTGTGTGTGTGTACATGTACTCGTGCCCCGTGTGGAGGTCAGAGGACAACCCTTGGGACTCAGTTCTCACCCTCTACCCTGTGAGTTCTCGGGATTGAACTTGGGTTGCCCAGCTTGCCAGTAAAACGCCTTTATTCTCTGAGCCATCTCACCGGCCCATCGTGTTTGACTTCTTAAGGTGATAAACCAAGCATCTTACAAGTCAGTGTCACTTCTTCAGAGAAGCGTCTCCTCTCCCTGCATCCTATAAATAGAGCTTTTCTGTTCCCACTGGAGCTTCATCATGACTGTCTGTGAGTACTTTTATTGTTTGTGTTTTGTCTGTGTGTTTTTTAAAGACAGGTTCATTTTCTGTTTCCTAGGCTGGCTGTGACTGAACTCAAAATCCTCTTCTCTTGTGGGATCAAAGAATCTTTAAGACGTTTAAACTAGGCCATTTACTTGGGACTTGTTTATTTGTGTCCATTTCCAATTTACACTCTGTGAAGTCCTTCAGGGAAGGGACCTCTACAGTTCCCGTTTTCTATCACCTACCATATAGTCCAGTCAGCATACAATGAAGTAAGTAAGTTTAAGATACATTTAATAAACCAGGCAGTAATGGCGCATGCCTTTAATTTCAGCCCTAGGGAGGCAAAGGCAGGTGGAGCTCTGAGTTCGAGGCCAGGCTGGTCTACAGAGAGTTCCAGGCCAGCCAGGGTTACACAGAGAAACCTTGTCTCAAAACAAACAAACAAACAAACAAAACAAAACATTATTTAAATAAATGCATGAATATATGCAGGAAATTAAGTATGAGGCAGTGTAAGCAAACACAAAGCAGCCATGACATCTTAACACACAGAAAAATCCAGCATATGCTTGTCTGTTTGTATCTCAGATCAACGTCAGCAACTTTGACAGATCCTGGATAGCACAGCCCTAGCTGCCTCTGGGAGGACCCGAGTTAAGGACACTGCCTGAGGACTATTGTTGTTAATAGAATTATTTTTAGTCTTTCTATTTGGTGGAATGCATTCCTTCGTGGGGAATTTAAAGTGCTTAAGTTTCTTGTCAACTTAATTGTGACAATTCCAGGAGCTGTGTGAGTCCAGGATTATCACCTCATTTCATGAATGAGGAAGCTGCAGAGGCTTAACTCATTCAAAGCTACTCAGGTAGTGTGCAGAAGGGAGATTAGCAACGCTTTTCCTATTCTTGAGGTTTCTTCTGTTCTGCTGAACAGCCACTGACTTTAGCATCAGGGCACTCAACGCTTCACTGCTGCTGAGACCCCCAAGCATTCAAAACCCCAAGGGTCCCGCAGCTACACACATTAGAGCTGCCACAATCAATCCTGTCCCTGGGTCAGATTCCTTTTCCCTCTTGGCATTTGGAGCTTGATGCTCAGCTACTGGGGAATTCCTTTCTCAGAGCTTGCTGTGTCATTTGCAGAGCTAGATATAAAGGAAAAGCCTTGGCTGGTTGCTTAAAAATTATCGAGGGTGTGAAGATGGATTCTATAGACCACTGAGGCAAGTGTGTGGCCTTTGAGAGGCTACTTAGCTTTTCCCATCTGTCTTCTGGTCTTCCAGGACCTTCATCAGGTTTTACTCAGTTATTGTCTGTAACATGCATGTTTTCTTCTATTGGGATTGATAATACCTCTGTAGTATAGCCTCTATGATGGCCTGTGGATGGAATTTCTAAAATAAAAATTCTAAAATTATTCTTCATTATTATTGTTTGTGTATATGACTCTGTGGCCATGGTGTACATGTGGCAATAGAAGACAACTTGGTGGCATTGGTTCTGTCCTTCCAATCTCCTCCTCTGTTATGAGTTTGTTTATGTCATTAGACTCTTAGTTTAACTTTGGTAGTTTGGATAAATCAAAAAATTTATCCTAGGGGCTGGAGAGAGGGCTCAGAGGTTGAGAGCACTGGCTGCTCTTCCAGAGGTCCTGAGTTCAATTCCCAGCAACCACATGGTGGCTCACAAACTATCTATAATGAGATCTGGTGCCCTCTTCTGGCATGTAGGCACATATATTGGCAGAACACTGTATACATAATAAATAAATAAATCTTTTTATTTTTAAAAGAAATTTATCCACCTTCTTTAGATTTTTTAACTTAATGGAGTATGTGTTTTTAAAGCACTTCTTAATAATATTCTGAATTTCTTTGGTGTCTGTTATAATGTTTCCTTGTTCATTCCCTAGCCTGTTCATTTGGATCTTTTCTTTCTCTCTTTCTTGTATGCATGTTTCTATTTCTACTGTGAATTCTGACGTCTGAACTCTGGTATTCAGGATTGCATGGCAAGAGCCTTTATTCACTGAGCTATACCATTTCTGCTTGGGGGAGTAGAAATATTGTCTTATTTTTGTTTGCAGCTGTCAGACATGCTGCAGTGTTTGGCTTAAATCACGTGTGTGTGTGTGTGTGTGTGTGTGTGTGTGTGTGTGTGTGTAATTAAGGATAAACTACAATACCATGACACCAGTCTACAAGGGAAAGGTATTTGCTTGTGTTTCACTTCCTGTAGTATCTCCTGAACTCACAGCAATGATGGGCAGCTAGGAATTATGAAGTATTTGTTGAGAGAATGAATGATGCCCCGGATGGAAAGCTGCCTCCTGAAGTGCATCCTCGATTCATTTCTGCCAGATGCAGTTTTCCCTGCATTCTTTATTGGGTCTTTGAATTTGAAAGTCACCAAATATATCTTACAGTCAAAGTTCATGTAGCCCCCGGAAAAGTTGAAGAAATGAGCTGCTGGAGTCCTGTAAGTTTGGTGAAATCCTTCACTTGCTTTATTATAATGTCACAAAGGCTGGTTTAAGAAAATATCAGCCAGAGAATCCAAACTCTCTGTGGAAAACCGTGACATCTACATGTAGAGCCTCCCCCCCCCCCCAGAAAGCCTAATTCTGAGCACCCGAATCTTTCCAACTCTCTTTCAGCCAGGAAGTGATCTAACACAGCTGCCCAGAGAAACAAAATCTAGTCATGAAATGTGCAGCTGATTGATTCCTTTCCACATTTTCCATTGGGGAGATGGGGGTTCATGGGGTGTAATCATTTTCACATATTGATTCGGGCCTTTTGAATGCCCTCAGGTATCTGACTACCACACCATACATGCTGTACCTATGTCTGCCGCCCATGGAAGATAGACTGGGGCACTGGATCCCCTGAAACTGGAGTTACAGACAATTGTGAATTACCATGTGGGTTCTGGGAACCAAACCTGGGTCCTCTGCAGGAGGGAGCAGCAAGTGCTCCTAACCACTGATCTATCTCCCCAGCCCTCAAGAGTTACTTTTCAAAACGAGAATTCGTCTTCCTATTAATCCAGTCTTACAAAAACATCTTGCTTAATTCTTAGCCTTTGGGGTGACTTTGAGGAAAATACTTGTTGAGGAACAATAACTAATGAGCTGCCAGAGTGAGGGCAAGGATTCGAAAGTGATCTTGAAACCAGAAATGAGGTTCTCGCTTCTCTCCCGGCTAGTCACTCACCCTCTGAACAGTTAAATAGTTCCTCCTTTTTATTTATGAAACATTTTATTACGATTCTTTTTTTTTTTTTTTTTTTTGCTTGTTTGTTTTGTTTTGTTTTTCGAGACAGGGTTTCTTTGTGTAGCTTTGCGCCTTTCCTTCAACTCGTCTTATAGACCAGGCTGGCCTCGAATTCACAGAGATCCACCTGGCTCTGCCTCCTGAGTTCTGGGATTAAAGGTGTGCACCACCACCACCTGGCTTTATTACAATTCTTTAAAACCAGTCTTTTGTCAGGGGCTGGAGAGATAGCTCAGTGGTTAAGAGCCCTGGCTGTTCTTCCAGAGGACCTGGGTTCAATTCCCAGCACCCACATGGCAGCTTACCACTCTCTGAAACTCCAAGATCTGACACCTTCACACAGACATACATGCAGGCAAAACACCAATGCAAATAAAGTAAAAATAAATAATTTTTTTAAAAACCAGCCCTTTGTAAATCTTTATAACTGCTTTGACTCTATAGAAATAAATGCTATTCATGTGACTGCCAGTGGATCTTATTCCAAAAGATTGCTGCTTATACTATCTCATACAGGGAAATTATTCCATGAGAACAGTCAAAACTGGCCCAACCATTTGCTTGGGGGAAGCCTTGAGGTGAGGGCTTTACTTCACTTTGCTTTAAAAATAAAAATACAAGTGGTGGTGTGGCAACATGAGTTCAGTTTCCATGAGCATACTACCTGTCTGCTTAAAAAACAAAACAAAAACCACCACCACCAACCAACAAAAAACAAACAAGGAAGTCTTTCATTTTTTTCACCAGAATTTGTTTAGTATTAAGAAGACATTTTAGCTTTCCACTCTCCTTTGAGATCATTAGCCCTAATAAGTACAGTGCCAGACTTTGACATTTCCCTAAACTGTACCAGGCTGTTAAGTGTATATTTGAAAAGTGACTCATTAATATCGTTCCTTTCCTCTCCTGCTTAGGATTTCCTGCACTGCAGGACAAGTCCATTTGCCTAAATGTGGAGAATGTCAGCTGCACTCTCCTCTGCAAAACAATTGAATACCTCTGATGGCCTTTGACCCCAGCTTCTGTCTCAAGCATAACCCTGTTATCCAGCCCAGGAGAGATCTATAAAGGAACAAACATGAAGACGTCAGCTGACAGAGACGAGCAGTAACGGGATGCCGGGAGCAGGTGGCAGCAGATTCAGTCCCTTTCACAGGACACTGAGCAAGAAGGAGGACTCGAGGACACCTTTCAGAGGAGCACACTGTGAAGGGCTCCCATCGGCACTGTCTCGAAAAGACATGCTCAGCTGCAGTCAGCAGGTTGACCGCCGAATGAAGAAGCCCTTTGCGATGGAGAAATTCTGAAAGCTGGAAACTATTATAATCGTGAAGGACTTCAGACCTAGCATGGAAGCAAAGAAAAACAGCAATGCTTCACAGATTACACCCCACCCCACCCCCCCCCCCCCCCCCCCCCCCCATCCCCCGCATCTGAGCTTCCTAGGAGCTGTCTTTCTGTGGTTCCTGCTCCTGTGGGCACAGAGGTCAGGTCACTCACTATTCTGGGAACTGATACAGGGGAAGTCGATCTGGCTCTGTCAGTGTTCTCAAGTGTACTGAAGCAGCCATAAAATTTGGCTCCTTACTATGGAATCACACCTGATAGGAAACTGTCCCCTAAGGAGGTGTGAAACACAAAAATCCTCCAGAGACTAGCAAGTGTGGCTGTAGCTGAGCGTGCTTGTGGAACACAGGCTTGTTTATGTGTAGCAAAGGCAACTCTGAAATGAATTCTAAATAGTGTCCTGTACGCATTGAGAGGGCCATCGTTTGTGGTTTAGCTGGAAGGTGGAGAATCTTAGAAACTATGTCAAAATATTACAAAAAAAAAAAAATTTGCCAGAATACCTAATATTCATCTAGCATTTGTGAAGAGTTAGAAATTGCTCAATCTTTTCTCAAGCATTGTCTCATAGTTTCATTACTAAATTATTTCACAAAGGAGCTGCTATGGTCCCCATAGCAAAGGAAACCTGTTTAGAAAGACCAAATAAAGAAAAGGTAATGTGGGACTTTCTGTCTCTGTTGAAAATATACACACAGCTGCATCTGGGGCAGAGGCCTGTAATTCCAGCAACTTGAGGCTGACACAGGAGATAACATGTCCAGGGCATGTCTGGGCCACAAAGTGAGTTCAAGACCAGCCTGAGCAACTTGGTGGGACTTTGTCTTAAAATTAAAAAGTGAAAAGGGGCTGGGGACATCACCTCAGGCAGAGTGGTTGCCCAGAGTGAGCAGTCCCATATTTGATCCCCAGCTCAGGAAAAATACAAAAATTCACTCCTAGGTTAAAACAGGCTGCATGTTCAATAAAATTAAGAAACAATCATGACAGAAATATAAAGAGTGAGGACTAGCCCACGGAATGGCCAGCCAGTAAGAACACAGTAATTCAAGGCAGGTTACGTGGTGG